>NW_027413274.1:0-127321 GCF_048544455.1 Silene latifolia
CCGTCTTAAATATATTTTTGAAGTAAATCAATTAAATCGTTTAAATCATTGTAATTTATTGTAATTTTTATTATCCTTATTTTATTTATTGTATATTGCTTTGTATGATTTATTTACTCGTTCTCACATGCAATTAATTCTAAACCCTAATTCGACGTTAATGAGTGCTAAATTATATGTTCACCGACATAGGCTAATCTCACATGCTAGGATCAAAACGTGGATGTTGCATTGCATGCATATAATCGATAGCATATCGAGTATGAATAATTTCCCTAATCATTAGTAGAGGCCGCTATCGAGGCGGGCGAGATTAGGTGTTCAGTTAAAGGACTTCCTAATACGTACCCTCACCCTTATTCCAGATCTATGTGAACATCCGTGTTCATTGGCATCCACGAGAGTCATTCTAGACATAGAATGCTAAGGGTAACGAGTTCTTAGTGTTCATGTCACTACTTTGTGTTTTGACATGACACGAAGTATTCGAACGGTTCCAATTTCCCAAAAAAATTGGTGGCGACTCCACAAATGCAAACTCTTGTTTCCCAAGCGCCCCCATGGCCCCATATCCACAAAAATAATGAGTTATCAGTCATCCTTCTCCATTGACTCGTCATCACTAAATGAGTCGTAAATAAGGGCCTTAATCCTTCTTGTCAACTCCCACTCCACTATTCCAATTTCCACTTCAAATGACGCATTTCATATTCAAAAGAGCTTAAGTAAATTGGCTCCTCCAACTTTGCATCCTCTATGTCAAAGGTCACTCCCTCAAATTCGCATTCATGGATGATGTGTATGAAGTTGGACACCGATTAGGATATGGGGTGATTGGCGTTTATAGGTTGGCGAGGTATGGTTGGTAGGATAGTTACAAGGATAGCCTCATAGTGTCCTTCATACACTTCCTCCTCTTCAGTTTCTTTTTCAAGAGGTCCTTGGAGAAATTCCATTTGAGTCAATTAATGTCCTAACTCTTGCCCACTTTGTACAAGACCATTTAAAAACTTATCTCTTATTTTGCTCTCCTCACAAACTTGCCCAAAAAATTGTTGTTGGATTTGAAGCAATTGTAGCACCAAGGTTTGCATGTAGGGGTTTTGTTTATCTTTATGTTCTCGTTGGGTATAGAGTTGGTCAAAATGAATGATTGTGGAAGAGTTGATTTTGGAAGTGTTGTTGGTGTGGATGAGTGTTTGGGTTTTGGCATGAAATATTGGGGTTATAGTATGAGAAGTTTATGGGGTAATTTGGGGTTTCATTGTGGAAGTTGTAGCATAAGTGTGTGTTTTCTTGCTCAACAAACCCTCTCGATTTGTACAAGTCATACCCATTTGCTCCATTTTGCTCATACACTTCTTGTTGAAAGTTTTTTGCCATCCTCATTTTTAAAAACAAGGGAACAACTACAAACACGGAAACTACAAGAAAATTGTATGAACATAAAGGACGGTGTGTTTTGGGTTCTAAGTCTAGCTATCTCAATTTATGCAAGTGTTATGATTTGGGTTTCAGTTTGTGTTCTAAAATACTATAAAGATATGTAAACAAATGAAAAGGAAAGCATTTAAATAAGGGTAGAGATGTAAACAATTGGTAGATCACATAAATGAGTCACATAGAAGATTAGTGTTGGGTTAGAACCGAGTTAGTTTAGATCTTACGATCCCTAGGTCGATTTGGGTCTTCGGAGTCGAGTTGGTTTTATATCTTACGGCTCCTAGGCCGACTTGGGTCTCCCTATTCAACATCATGCATGGTCTAAAAATCCTTGAGTTCGTTTATGTCTTACAAGGCTTGTTGAAAAGGTAGAGAATAATGCTAGGTTGTTAATAACATGTGAATAAGTTGAAACCACAACAAATAATTATTCATATGAACTCGTTAAGGATGGATCTATCCCATAATACTCCCCTAATCCTCCACTAACCCTTGTTAGAAGACTACTAACTACACTTCATGGTAATCATGCTAACAATGGTGTCAAACATCATAACACAAGTAAACATGGTGATTAAGCAAGGTAATAAACAAAGGATTGACAGAAGATGAGAAATATACCAATTTGGAATGTAAAGATGAACATAAATAAAGGAGGATCCTTGTATAGAGATGGAGACTTGTCACTTAGCCTTCAAATACATACCCAAGTAATCCAAATGTAAACTACTGCAGATGTAAATTGAGAGAACAATTTCTGAAAGATTAATGTAAATTTTGTGGAAAGATTAAAGAATAATCTAATCTAAGGGGGCTTCCTAAGACTAATGAATCATTTCCCTAATTATTATAATTGGGGTATTTATACTAATACAAGGATTAAAGGCTAATTAGATATTTTGAAGCTTGGAAGTCCAGGCAATCGTAGAGGGAGCTGCCCGGATCACCCAAGGAGCCGCCCGGATTGGACTCACTCTTGATGATCCGTGCCGTGGAATCCGCCCGGATCCACCAGTAGCTCGCCCGGATCGTCTGAAAAATAGGAACTCGGGAATCCTCAACCATATCTATCATAACAAAGTCAACTAGGATAAAGAATTTCCCGACATAACCGGCATATCTTCTAAGACACCCATAAGGCAGTTAAGAGATCTATCATTCATCTATAGGGTCATATTTGAACATTTAACTTTACCCATGTTAAGCTGCTTACAAAGTTTATACGGCATGACACTAACACTTGCCCCTAAGTCACAAAGGGCATTATATATAGCTAATCGACCAATATTATAAGGAATAGAAAAACTCCCTTGATCGTTAAGCTTAGGAGGTGATCGGCTCTATAGTACAGCACTATATTCTTCAGCAAATGTAATTGTTTCCACTTCATTAAAGGACCTCTTCCTTGTCAATGTCTCTTTTATGAACTTTGAATAAGCCGACATTTGAGTGATCAATTCATGAAAAGAGACACTCACTTGCAGATTCGTCACGACCTCCAAAACCTCTCAAACTGTTAATCTAGCTTGGATTTATGTTGTTAGTGTGGATAAGTTAGAGCAATTTTAATGGGCTCGGCTTCTTTCTTCTTTTTATTGACCTCGGAATATACTCCATCAAGCACAGGGGTCACTCGACCAAGTATTGGGTCCAGTCGATCGAGTGACTTAGAAACAATAGCAATGTCTTCTTCTAGCAGAGACACTTGATCTAGTATTGGGGCACTCGATCGAGTGACCTGCTTTTTAGCTGTTGTCACGCTTTTATACATAACACGGGATTCTTCCTTGTTTGCATTATTTCTTTCATCGTCACTCGGCTCTAAATTACCCAAACTCGTAGGATGCATGTATGGTAACTCATCATCATCAGTTGGCACCATCGGTCCTTGATAAGAAATACCGCTCCTCAATAAAATTGCATTAACTTGCTCATGAGCTTGTATACCTTGAGGAGTAAGATTACCGAGTTGCCTACTCGAATTTTAGCTAGCTAATTTGGCAACTTGAGTGTCCAATATCATGTTGTGAGCCAATAGTTGAGCAATTAAGCCTTCTTTTTCTGAATCCATCATTTGTTGTTGTAACGTGACCTTGATCTCAGACATGTCATTACTCGGAGCTTGTTGAGGAGGCGTCATCTGTTGTTGAAATTTTTGTTCATGTTGATTAATAAATTATTGGCCTCCTTGGTTCCGCCTAATAAATTTTTCATGTGGCTGATTTCCGCAGTTTCTGGGAATGACATAGGCATTGCTCTGCGGTGGGGTAACGTTGAACACATTCTGGCTCCTCTCGATGAATAAATTAGAATAAGGAGAACCTTGCTTGAAAGACTGGAAAGCATCAAATTGCTCTATCGGACTCATACACCTAGCTGCACTATGATCTTTAATTCCACATCGCTCACAGGGCACCTCCTGCTGAACCATAACATGAATCGTCTGATGCTGCCCAAGGACTGGGACGTCTTTAATTCGGCAATCTGAGCAGTCAATGCCTATAACTGAGCTACAACTGCACTATCTGAACCACCACTATTCTACTACCTATGGGGTTACCATACTCAACAGTGTGAGTAGCCATCTCCTCAATCAACTTCCATCTGTTGGCATCATTAGTGCTATTCTGAAATCTCCCATTGGCAGAAGAATCACGGAGAGCTCTATGATCGTCATAAAACCCATTATAAAACCGGTTGCAAAGAAACCACTACTGAAACCCATGGTGCGGGACGACGCGGACAAATCTCTTAAAGCAAATCCACGCCTTCTTCACATCTTTGTGGGACCTTGTTTGAAGCTCGTAATCTGACTTCTCATGGCATTGATCTTTTGCGGTGGGTAATATCTCTTGTAAAATGCAAGAGTTAGCGAATTCCAGTCGGTAATGCCATCTGCTTCCATATCTAGATCATGGAGCCACTTGACTTCACTGTCCCTCAGGGAGAAGGGAAATAATACTTGCTTTATCTGGTCTTGTGCTACTCTAGCAGACAGCGGAATGGAGCAACAATAATTAGTGAATTTATCCATATGCTTACCAGGATCCTCATTAACTCCTCCTCCAATCATGTTTCGCTCCACCAAAATTGATATAGGATGGATGAATTTTAAAGGTACCATTATCTGTAGTGGGGAGCTTGAATCCCTTAGGTATAGAGGCAAGTATAGACTCGGAATGACTAGATAGTACATGCATCTTGGGCATCGGAATATTAGAGGTAGAAACGGGTGTCCTCTTTAAAGGACGGATATTCTATCAAAATAAACTGATCGTAATCGGCTTCAAGTATACTCAAGTCTTCCACTTGACTAATTTCTCTCTGAAAATTCCATTTATATCGAAAAGTCTTCTCGGGTTCGGGATCAAAAGGTACAATCTCCGACCTGTTAGACCTAGGCATACACGAACTAAACAAAAAAAATATAAAATTGGTCTCAAAGAATTGATTTTCCCTGAGACAAAAGATAAACTAAACAAAAAGAAAATGAAAAATTGTTACCTCCCCAGCAACGACGCCAAATTTGATAGGGCTAAAGTCGTATCACCTTAATTAAAGTAAACCTAACTCAGTAGGGAATCGTTTCCATAGGGAGGCGGTAATATTCTAGTTTGCTAATTCTTTAGTCCGTCTTAAGGTCTAGGGATCGGGTTCATTAGCTCAGTTATCCGGGGTTGTGATTTAATAATTAAAAGAGCAATTACGCTATTTAAGGTCATATGAACGGTCGACTCTAATATGCCCTTTTGATGTAGACTTAAACTGCGGCCGCTCTAATTAAGTCAGTCTATTCAATTGTCGTAGCCTATATTAGTCTTAATCCGGTCGACGATAATCCTAATTTGCAAGACTAATTAACTAATCCTAACAAGTAATTAATCAATTAGATTAAGGAAAAAAATTGAAAAACTACTAATAGCAGTTTAACAATTAACTCATTAAATAAACCCCCTTCTAACAAACTATATCCCCTTTCACCCTAGATAAGGAAATTCGCTACTCATAATAACAATCTAACAACAATCAAATAAAGATAAAGCATAATTAAAAGCATGAAAAATATGAACAAGGAATCAATTACGAAACTAGGACTTGAAATAATAATTATTGAGAAAAGATTGATAAGTACCGTAAATAGAGTGTGTAGATCCAGAAGAAATACGTAAATAAAACTAAATCTAAAGTTTTTCTACTAGTTCTTAAGGTAAAATAAGTGTAACCTAATAATAATGCATGAACTTCCTATTTATAATACAAATAAACCGACTTAAGGAAGTTTCACGGAAAGTATGAAAATAGCAAAACACTTGATCGTGTATAGAACACTCGATCGAGTATTGAACACTATATCGAGTATAGAACACACTTCAGTCTCAGCTCAATTCTTCGTGTTTTCGTATTTTCTTTCCTTTTATTCCTCTTGATATTGTGCCATTCTTTTTGTGCTCCGTCTTGCCGACTCCGCGGTGCTCCATATTAACCAATTGCTCCACAAATGCATCCAATCTGCATTAAAACACCAAAAGGTGGAATTTTCGATATTCTAGCATAAACGGCATGTAAACCAACGCGTAATAACACAAAACTGTCTCAAGAGCAACTAAGGGGAGTTAAATTTATATATAATTATGACTCATCAGCGTGCGCGCGCTGCCGCTTGCCTGCTTGGCTCGTGATCTTGATCGTGCGCAGTTTGGTAGCGCTATGTGTTTGCTCCGAGTCCAAATTATTTCCTCAGATTCTAGCTAGTGATATTCTATATGTTAGCTCAATAATATCCGCTCTTAATGTCCGATTTTATTACCATTCATTAGTGGTTTTATGGCCATTCATTGGTGGTTTTATGTTAGCTCAATAATATCCGCTCTTAATGTCCGATTTTATTACCATTCATTGGTGGTTTTATGGCCATTAATTTGCTGATCTTTTGGTATCTCTGTGTGACTGTTGGAGCTTTTTCTTTACTATAAAATCTTCCATTCTCCAACAGTTTTACATAAACAAAATACAGAAAACATTCTCTCTTATATCTTTTCCATTCTAAATTCTGAGAACAGTTTTCACTTCCGTCTTTGGTGTGCGACAAAGTGCGGAAGGAGGCGTTAACTCTGGAGTTGTGACCACGGAACCAAAGGAGCACCTGTGTGGGGGTCTAACTGACTTAGGACAGTGTTCTTACATGACGTCTCAATGTGGTTGGAGAGATAAGTTCATATTTCGTACATAGGTCACTTAATTATATAATTATTAATTATTAATCTTCTTAATATTAGCATATGTTTGGTGTCCTTAAGATTTTTTTTTTTACTAGAGAGTGAGCGGTCGAAGAAATTCCCACTACACCATTTATAATATCTTGGTCGCCAACAAGTTTGAAGTAGGAACAAATAGATATCTGCGAGTCTAAGTGCTTGGTACACAAACCTACACAAGTTCTTCTAAAAGCTTTGTGTTCTTAATTGCACGCTTCGTTAGACTGTTCAGCAAGTTGATAAAATTTGTAGTTGTTCTCCCTGGTTATCTCTTAGGATAGATGTTTTGCATGGGCCATGAGAAAACAAGGGTTATCATCGATGGAATGATTGGACGGACATGCGGTGGTAAATACTACGGAGTATCTCTGTATTTATGTTTTCTTCCCACTCATCAAATTTTCTCACATAATTTGGGAAGTGGGAGATAATAAAATACGCAGGGAGTACTAAATTGCTATGAAAATCAGTCGTAAAAACACGCACAAAACAAATTGAATCTTCTAAAGTTTTTATTTGCAATGGAAAAAATTGCATCCATTCGAAAAAAATTTGTAGTTGCAAAATAAGTTCTTTTTTTTTCAAAGGTAAAAGAAAATAGCCATTACATCAATCTAGCCTACTTAGCCAATAGATACGCCTTCTATTTAAGGCTCGCGGAATAAAGCTACTAGAAAGATATTGAAAAATAAAGGTAGTTGGTGGATTTCCCTTATGAGAGAAAACACTAAGTGATAAGCCACACAAGTCAGCCAGAGAAAATTTCTATGTGAAGTTTCTGTTCTGGTAAAGCCCAACAAGATCATTCCTCACCTCAATAGCTTCAGGTTGAACCGCATTCTCCGTACGAGATTTTCACCCAAGGAAACCATTATCAAAAGAATCAGACATTGAGCTACAAACCCACCTCTGACCTCACCATTGTCTTACCATCTTTAGACCAACATGCATCCACCTTGACCATAAGGGCACCGCAATCTCTACCAGCAAGAATGAAATAATGGCATTGAAAGAAATTTCCATTTGGAACTTCACCATTACTCAAGTTCCATTCCCGCAAAATATTAGAATCAGTAGTTCGCTTATCCAAAATCAAGGCTAAAAGAACCTAAGTCGGCTTGATATTATCTTTTAATGATGCAGTCGGATAACCGGTTCCAAAGAGCCGTTGGCAGCCACTCAAGGAGCCGTTGGCTCTCCTCAAATCAAGCCTCCCATATCTTTGTAATTATGCACATAATTTGTCATATTATCCTTTCCTAATTTAGCCTATATTCATTTGTATAAATAGCTAACTTACATAATGTAATTACACAATTGTACTCTCATATTATTACACTAATGTATTCAATATTTCCAATATTATTCCAATGATCATATATTTTAACATGGTATCAGTGTAATCTAGGTTTTCTTTTCTCCTCATTGTCTCCAATACTCTGTCTCTGCCGTCTCTTCTATCTATCTTCGAAAAAAAAAAAATATAAACAAAACAATGACAAACACTGTATCGTCTTCTTCTGAGGTCATTAATTCGGCTTCGACTATCGATTCTTCACAATCTCAATCTTATTCCATGGTTCCCGTGGAACACACCGGTGCTAACATTACCCCGATTACTTTCAATGGCAAAAACTATGATGAATGGTCTCGCTCTTTTCATCTCGCTCTCTTGGCGAAAGGAAAGTTGGGATACATTGACGGGTCTATTTCTAAACCATCTGAAAACGGACAGCAATCACGCAACCTGGTGTTCCTCTAATGCTCTCGTGACTATGTGGATCTATAATACTCTTGTTCCTGAATTACGAAGGCAGGTTTCTTTACGGCCCGAAGCACGATTGGTTTGGACCGATATCAAAAATCGGTTTTGTCAAACTAACGAAGCAAGGATTTATCAGTTACAAGTCGAATTGTTGGCATGTTGTCAAGGCGCAAACGAGTCTCTTATGGAGTACTATGGCAGGATGACCACCATATGGGACGCATTCCTCGAACATGACACGATTCAATCGTGTTCCTGCAATCCCTGTAAGTGTAATTGGCTTGCTATTATTGATGCTCGCAGGGAACGGAAACGGGTACGCGACTTCCTGATGGGTCTTGATGACCGGTTTTCCAATGCTAGATCACAAATTATCGGTATCAATCCTCTTCCCTCTTTAGACCTTATTTACAATCGTTTATTGCAAGAAGAAGGGGTTCGAAATTTATCGATTAATAAGACCGAAATCACGCCTGATGTGATGGCCTATGCAGCCCGTGCTCAGCATGGTGCACGACAGTCGGGTGGGGGCGAGAACGTCGTAGTGAACCTTCTAAATATTATTGCATCGCCTGTAAAAAATCTGGCCACAGCTTGAAATTTTGCTATCAAGTGACGGGACTTTACCCCGAATGGTGGGGTGACCGTCCTCGTCCTCGTATCTATGTTGATCCTAACTCCACTGACTTGAGCAACGCTGTATTCGTGCCTGGCCCATGAAGTACGACCCCTGCTACTCGGCCAAAACAGGGGACCACCGTGCCGTCTCCTAAAGCTCACATGGTTGCGGCTTCCACACCATCCCATACGGCTGCTTCAACTTCCTAGCCACCTATCTCCACTTTTGATAAAATCGACTTGAACAATCTCACAACCAGTGAATTGGAAGAATTGGGTAAGTTATTACAGGCACGCAAAGGCGACACGGATATAACCCGTCTCAATGGTAATTTTTCTTCCTTTTCTTGGATTATCGATACGGGAGCATCCCACCATATGTCGGGGTGTCTCTCGCATTTTTCTAATCTTAAAACAATTTCTCCTTTATCAGTTGGACTCCCAAATGGGGATCTTATGGTTGCCACACAAAGTGGTGACATCTATCTATCATCTCGTCTGATCTTACGGAATGTCGTATATGCTGCAAATTTACATTGTAATTTGATCTCTGTTTCTAGTCTTTTAATTGATACAAGTCTTATATTCAATTTTCCTATAACTTATGCCTTATTCAGGACCGTACCTCAAAGACTGTGATTGGTGTGGGTGAGCAACACGAGGGGCTTTACTACCTCAAAGGTGTCCGGAATGATAAGGCACAAGCATACTTGGTTGAGACAGGAAATCCAATGGAACTCTGGCACAAACGGTTGGAGCATCCTTCTTCCGAAATTTCACGTTTTTTACCTTTTTTTCATGCATCTAAAAATAATACTGTTTTTCATAGCAGAACTTGCGACATTTGTTTACTCGCGAAACAAACTCGCGAACATTTTTTTTAAGTAATAGTCATGCTACATCATCTTTTGATATTATACACTGTGACATTTGGGACCGGTATTCAAAAAACGTCTCTTGTGGTTCACGGCATTTTTTAACTATAGTAGACGATTTTTCACGATCAACTTGGGTCTATCTTTTACAAAACAAAAGCGATACGAAAAAAACTTTATTGAATTTTTTTGCCATGATCGAACGCCAATTTGACAAGAAAATTAAAATTTTACGTACCGACAATGGTACGGAATTTCGTCCTCTAATACCTTTTTCTAAAAGTAACAGCATTCTTTTTCAACATTCTAACGTTGACACGCCTCAACAAAATGGGCGGGTCGAACGTAAACATCGTCACATTTTAAATGTTGCCCGCGCTCTTCTCTTTCAAGCTCATCTACCCATATATTTTTGGGGCGAATGTGTCTTGAGTACCGTTTATTTAATAAACCGTACTCCGACTCGTCTCCTACACGGTAAAACCCCATATGAAGCTCTTTTTAACAAACCTTCTCCTTTCGAAAATATCAAAATTTTTGGTTGCTTAGCTTACGCCAAGTCCCCAAATCGGTCTCATGATAAATTCGCTCCCAAGAGCCGCAAATGTATTTTTATTGGTTATCCGTTTGATAAAAAAGGGTGGCGTCTTTATGACTTAGATACCGGGTCTTATTTCGAGTCAAGAGATGTCATTTTTGTCGAAACGAAATTCCCATTTCAAAACCTCCATATCCAGGACACTCCTGACTCCCGTTTTCTCCTTGAACCTACAAACAATATTGACAGTACCCTTCTTATTTCACCTTCGGTACCACCATCGCACAACGTCATTCAAGACCCAACTACACCAAATCCACCGTCCCCATCTCAACAATCCACCGAACAACCCTCCATCGACAGAACAACATCTACCTCACCCGCGGACACCACCACTCCCGCTGACCTCACGGCACCCCCCAACCTTGGACGCGGCCATCGTCTTAAAATGCCAAACACCAACCTCAAGGATTTCGTTGTCTCAAAACCTCGCCCCTCGTTACACGCTCTCACCACCTCATCATCGTCTTCGGGTACGCCTTTCTTCTTTATCATTATCTTACTTATGATAAGTTTTCACCTAAACATAAAATCTTCTTGTCGGCCGTGACTAAAAATCACGAGCCTAGTTTCTTTAAAGATGTTGTGCATGTTCCCGAATAGCGTGAGGCCATGAGACATGAGCTCGATGCACTTGAGAAAAACAATACTTGGACTCTCGAAGATTTACCTCCCAACAAAAAGCCTATTGGGTCCAAATGGGTTTACAAAATAAAGTACAACACTGACGGGTCAATCGAGCGCTATAAAGCACGTCTAGTTATCATGGGCAATCGTCAAGTCGAAGGAGTGGATTACAATGAAACTTTTGCCCCCATCGTTAAGCTCGTCACCGTTCGTACCCTTCTTGTTATTGCCGCTGCAAAACAATGGGCTCTCCATCAAATGGATGTCCATAACGCCTTCCTTCATGGGGATCTCAATGAAGAAGTGTATATGAAACCGCCCCCAGGATTCATTCACTCGGCTAAAGGGAAAGTCTGTCGACTTCGAAAATCTTTATATGGTCTTCGTCAAGCACCCAGATGTTGGTATGCAAAGCATGCTTCCTCTCTCCTCAAATACGGGTTTTTGCAGTGTCCTTATGATCACTCGCTATTTTCCATCTCTCAACCTGACACAGAGGTACACGTCTTAGTCTACATCGATGACTTGGTAATTTGTGGCAACAATATCACCTTTATCTCTAATTTTAAAACCTATTTAAGTCAATGTTTTCACATGAAAGATCTCGGCCATTTAAAATACTTCCTTGACCTTGAAATTGCGCGCAACCCAACCGGTTTATTTGTGTCTCAACGAAAATATGCTCTCGACATTTTAAGTGAAACCGGGCTACTTGGTACAAAACCTACACTTATTCCTATGGAACAAAATCATCGTCTTGCCCTTTCCAAAGCCGACCTTATGCACGACCCACAACCTTACCGTCGCCTAGTCGGTCGCCTTGTTTATCTGACAATAACGCGCCCCGAGTTAACATACTCCGTTCATATTCTCACACAATTCATGCATGCCCCCACAACTGAGCATTGGGCCGCAGCTTTGAATGTTGTTCGATATATAAAGAATTCTTCGGGCCAAGGTATACTTCTTCGAGCTGATTGTGACCTACGAATAAACGCCTATTGTGATGCGGACTATGCCACATCCCCTACGAGCCGTAGGTCCCTATCCGCATATATCATCTTCCTGGGCTCCTCTCCTATTTCATGGAAAACCAAGAAACAAACCACCGTCTCCAAATCCTCCGCTGAAGCCGAATACCGAGCTATTGCATTTACGGTTTGTGAACTAAAATGGCTCAAAGGCCTACTTCAAAGTCTCGATATCTCGCATAACACGCCTATTCAACTTCAATGCGACAACAAATCAGCTCTTCACATAACTCGAAATCCGATTTTTCACGAGCAAACCAAACACATTGAAGTTGATTGTCACTTTATTCGGGATGAAATTCAAAAAGGGGTTATCGCTCCTACTTATTTTCACACAAAGGCGCAACTAGCGGACATTCTCACTAAAGCTCTCGGCCATGCTTCATTTGAAGACCTATTGTCCAAGTTGGGTGTCTCGGTTCTCCACACGCCAACTTGCGGGGGGATGATAACCGACTCCAAAGAGCCGTTGGCAGCCACTCAAGGAGCCGTTGGCTCTCCTCAAATCAAGCCTCCCATATCTTTGTAATTATGCACATAACTAGCTTAAAACCCGTGCAAAATTGTACGGACATATATAAATAATGTATATAATAAAGTCTTAAATCTGGAGCTATAGCATTGCATTAGTAATGGATATGTCTTGTATAAACGATTTGAGTATTATGTACTCAAAAATGAACCTTACTAAATTATAAGAAATGAAACTATTAAGATCCAATCGCGTCATTAGAATAAACGATTCTATACAATAACTATAACAATTGATGTACTCCATTTAATTGATAACCTTAAATTTTTTTTAACCCGTATCACATGTCACATTTACACGTGTTTCATATATATAAGTCACTAAGCCACAATGTTTAAGCCTTATAAACTATATAAATAAACATTAATATGCATTTTCTGCAATACACTGGTCTAAGTTAAAAACTTAAAGCTACCCTAAATGTAGTTCAAAATTGGACACTACATTTATTTACTGGAAACAACTCTATTATCGGGAGAACTCAGCTTCATTGTATAACAAACTGTACTTAGCGGAAACCCAGCTAAGGCAGAGCCGCATTGTCAAACCTATTTATCAACTCACCACCTGCAATACAGAGTATAGTGAAAAATTGTAAGAATAATTACTTCATACAAAGGTACACCATTGGCTTAAAAGGCCCCTGCTCATGCTAAGGTATATGCGGGTTGAATTTAGACAACTCTACCCTACATTGAATAAAGAGGCATATTGCTTATTACCAGTGAGTGATCCTCGGAAAGGGAACCAAAATTTAAAACCACCATGGAACTGATGGAGATTACGTTGGAGGTCAATCCTCAATATATATTATCACAGCTCACAACATCACACCAATTACACGGATCTAGGTGAAATAAACTCTATGATCCCGACATACCGTCCCAAATACCCTCACAATTACCAAAAGAATTTGATAAGCAACTACAAAAAGAGAGCACGTTTGATCACATTTGCACCCGGTAACAAAACCAAACCGATCGAGCACAGACCACATTTTATTCTTTCTATAACATACTTCCTCCGTTTTGATATGATGTACCCATTTGTTGAATATATGAATGAAGTATTTTAATAAAATGGGTACATCATATGAGAATGGAGGAAGTATCAAAAGTTGCAAACATAATCATATATAATTACCAATGGCTGAACTAAGGGTATAATTTTTACTAACGGGAAATGGTAAGTTTCACATAATTTCCGCCACAATATCATACTCCGGCACAAAAAAATAAGTACAATTCTTACTTCATCCAGAGTAGTAAATAAGTGGGTACAACCAATGAACCAAATACTCCATATAAGGACTAACATGAACTCCCTCCGTCACAATTATTTGTCCACTTTTGATTAAAACGCCTCTCACAAAAACTATAAAAGTAAACAAATGATTGGGACGGAGGGAGTAAATCTTAACAAAAACAAAGAGATAGAAGCATGGGATGAATGAGTTACATAAGAATGTTGAGAAGGGTTTATTAAAAAGTTTATTCTTCTACAACCCGCGATGATAACTTTACCCTTGAATTGATGAGACGATGAGTATGTACATCCAATAATCATCAGGAGATAATTAAAAAGTTTAACAACTTTACCCTTGAATTAATGAGACGATGAGTATGTACATTCAATAATCATTAGAAAGATAATTAAAAATTTTATTCTTCTACAACCCGGGATGATAACTGCTTTAGAAAATAAGATAAAAATCAAAACAGAGCAAATTGATTTACATATCTACAGAATAATAATACCTCATAGATTATCCAAATAATCACAAGTTTATAATACCAAATTAATTCCGAAAAATCACATATCTGAAATAAATATTACTCTAAAATAAATTATGAGCGAAACAATTGAATAATATAGAAGCTTACCTGATTGAGTTTATGGAGAATCCATTCGGATATTGATAAATAAAGTAATATAGTTAGAAATTTAGAATGACATAGATTAAGGAGAGTGGCGGGTGAATGTAATCATATACTGTATTAGGGAAAAAAATATGGAGAGATTGACAGGAAGGGTGTAAAGATAGACGGCTGAGGATTGAGGATATCATATGCTTGGTAGATCAGTTTAGGGTTAGAGGTAGGCGGGAAACAAATGCATATTAGAGCGACACGTGTCCAACCCAATTTATAGTGGTTCTTCTATTATATTTTTATATAGATAGATTTGCCATATTATCCTTTCCTAGTTTAGCCTATATTCATTTGTATAAATAGCTAACTTACATAATGTAATTACACAATTGTACTCTCATATTATTACACTAATGTATTCAATATATTATTCCAATGATCATATATTTTAACACAGTCATTGATGTAAACATCTTTAAAAACTCTTGAGTTCCTCATATTCCAAATTGTAGATAAAAGATAAAGAAAATGAAGAAGACTGATGTTTTCATCCTTAAGCCTTGAAAAACCAATCATTCCATGTGTTGCGAACCACACCTGTCTCCCTCCCACAATTGATCCCGGATTGACAACCCACTTGAAATCTTGAAGAAACCTCACAGTCTCTAAAGGTAACCATGATCCAAAATTTTAATACTATAAATATTTTTAATAGGGTTTTTCTACATGGTACTCTTGTATTTCTTCGAATTATACGTGGTACCTCGCTTTTCAAAAATATCAGTGGTAGCCATAAACTTAATGAAAACGTATTAAAATACCCAAAATTCTCTAATCCGCTTCTTTTAAATGTTTAGTCTTTATATTTTTGATTGATATTTTAGCAATAATTTGTCTTACCATTAATATAAACATTCTTTATTCAATCGTTAACATATTTTCTTAGCAAAATTTAAATGCTTAAGAACGTGATTTTTAGTAGTTTGACTATTTTGTGGACATTTTAATAAGCTTAGGGGTACCACTGATGTTTTTAAAAATGTTAGGGTATCACATAGAATTCGAAAAAAACTCAGGGGTACTACATAGAAAACTCTTTTTAATATAAGAGGCAATGGGCATTGGAACCCAATCTTCTGCCCAAGAACTCATCATAAATAGGCAACGAACTAGTCAAGATTTTCCAATCAAATATTTTCCATATTTGAGATCCTGGAAGTCTCCAATACTCCACATTACGAACACGAAAGGATACTGTTTTACCCTTACGGTCAAAAAAGTAAGAGCTCAAGAATTCCAAGATTAACTTCGGATAAGACAACTCACGCAAACGATACAAGCCTCTAAGTCATAGTTGACAAAACACTTGATGCATCCTTCTACCTATACCAAGATCACTCAAAAGACTAGAGAACATACATCAGATAGAATTCATAGGATGCTCCATCAAAGCCTTAAATCGTTTCCTTTGGTTGAAATCCCGAAAAATCAATTTGGGAACTCACAAATCATTGGGATGGTCGGTTGGGATGATTTCCCAGCAGCTTGAGCAGCTAGAGATCTCTTGGTTCCACCTTGACACGACATCCTAAGTAGAATGATTAAAGAAAATTTATGAGCGACAATCTGGTATACTTTCAGTCAACTTTAGACCTAATATTTTTTTTTTTTTTGAAAACCCAAGAGTGGGTTACTCATTCATTAATATCAGAATCAACCAAAGATTAAGCCATACAAGGTAAGACTCCGGCCCAAATATTCCTACCATAATGCATCGAACCCCAGTGAGCTAGTTCGTGCGCTACTCTATTGTACTTTAGACTAACAAAACTCCAAGAAATGCAAGCAAAAGAGTTATAAAAACGATAAATATCATGCAAAACTAAATGGAAATCACTCCGTTCTGTATCCTTCGTCTTCAACGCATCAATCAAGCTTTTGCGATCGCTTTCCACCACTATGTTTGTATGGCCTCTTCGTCTCGCCTCTTGTATACTCATCAGAACCGCTTCAGCTTCGGCCACCCGTGGCTCCATCGTACTCCTCCGTCTCTCCGACAGTCCCCATAGCACCTGACCCTCACTCCCTCGACAGATCGCACCAAACCCCGCTCCCCATCCCTCCTCCACTCCCTCATCCACATTCACCTTCACCCATCCCTCATTTGGCTTACTCCATCCCGTCATCGTAGGCATTGTGCTTGTTCGAGGACCCTAATCGTTCTCCACCTCTCGTATCTCTCGCTGCAAATTTTCAACTTTTTTCGCCACATTATTTGCATCCACTCTGGCTTGCTCAAAGACCCACTTGTTTCTCGCCTCCCATATCGCCCAACAACCTATGATAAAGGAATCTATCTCGCCTTCCTCCATCTCCCTCCACACATCCTCCACCCACTCCCTCACCCGCTTAGCCCTAGAATTCACCTTCACCTCAAGACCCAACTTATCCCATAACCCACCCGTCCACCCACACCCCATCACGAGATGGAGATAAGTCTCCAACTCGCTGCAGGAGACCGGACAAATAGCATCCACCGACTGTATACGAGTTGCAAGGTTCCTTTTAGTTGCGATACCTTTGTTGCATAATTGCCAAAAGAACACTTTCATCTTTGGTAAAACATTTGCTTTCCATATCCGGTTCCATACCTTCCTCTCTTCCATTCTACTCGACGAGCCAACATCCTCCTCTCCTCTGTTAGTTATTGCTTTATAGGCCGATTTTACAGAGTATTCACCGTCCTTTTCCAATTCTCATGTCCATGAGTCATTCGGTTTTGATGGGCTAATCCGAATATTGAGAATCCCATCATGCTCAAATGGGAGAAAAAATTCACGCACTTTACTAGTATTCCAGCCGTGACCATCAGCATTCCAAAGCTCAGCTACAACCATCTCCGTGCTTCTATCGTTCCTGGGTGAGAGCACCATTCGTGTTTGTGTCCCAGGAATCCACGGATCCACCCATACCCTAGTACTCATGCCATCTCCAATCCACCTTCGAATCCCCAATCGGAGGACCTCCCGAGCTTCCCATATTCCTCTCCAAGTATAACTTGGATGGACCCCAAGTTCAGCCGACATGAAAACACCATTTGGAAAATATTTCCCTCCCAATACACGAGCCACGAGACACGAACGATTTGTGAGGAGCCTCCATGCCTGCTTACCCAAAAAAGCCATATTAAATTGATCGAAATCCCGAAAGCCCAAGCCCCCATAGCATTTCGGTTTGCATAAATTCGACCAAGCTATCCACGGTATTTTTCCTTTCCCATTAGTCGAACCCCACCAGAATCGAGAGACCAAAGAACGTAGTTCATCACAAAAATTTGCCGGCAGTTTGAAGACGCTCATCGCATAGGTCGGGATTGATTGGGCCACCGCCTTTATCAATAATTCCCTTCCCGCCTTCGAAAATAACTGACTTCGCCACCCTTGTAACTTCTTACCCAATTTGTCTCTAATTACTTCGGCCACAACCTTTCTGGAATGACTCACCATAGTAGGGAGTCCCAAATATCGTTCCTGTACCTCCACTACCTGTATGCCGAGACAATTTGCCACCCCTTGCCTATCATTTTCCCGCGTGCCTCGATTAAAAGATATTGTGGTCTTGTCAAAATTCACCATTTCACCTGATGCCCCCTCATAGTCCGAAAGGATGCTCTTAACATGGTTTGCATCGGTGATATTAGCTTTGACAAAGAAAATGCTATCATCTGCAAAAAACATATGAGAAACAGTCGGGGCAGCCGGTGCAACACGTAAACCATGAATGGAACCCCGCTCAGCTGCTTTTCTTATCAACCCCGATAGCACCTCCGCACACAATATGAACAAATAGGGAGAAAGAGGGTCCCCTTGACGCAAACCCCGTTCCGGCCTAAAGACTTCCGTGGGCTGCCCATTAACCATGACCGAAAAAGAAACCGATGAGACACAGCCCATCACTCTATCCACCCACCGAGGCTCAAAACCCATTCTCCTAAGCACCCTCTCAAGAAAAAAACCACTCCACTCTATCATAGGCTTTCGACATATCTAGCTTGATTGCCATGTGACCATTTTTATTTTTAGAATTTTTCATATGGTGAAAAAGCTCAAACGCCACAAGAATATTATCGGTATAAGTCTCCCCGGGGTAAAAGCACTTTGGTTCTCAGAAACAATATCCCCTAAGAATAATTTAAGTTAGGTTAGCGAGAACTTTTGACACCAATTTATAGATAACATTACACAAGCTAATAGGTCGAAATTCAGTCATTTTATTCGGGGCTTTTTTCTTGGGTATAAGCACAATATGCGTCAAATTCCATCCATCAGGAATAGCTCCACCTCTAAAGATACGTAAAACATGTTGAACAATAGTCTTACCCACAATGTGCCAGTAAGTTTGGTAAAATAAGCCATTCATACCGTCCGGTCCCGGTGCCTTGAGAGGATGTATCTGATTCAAAGCCATCTCGATCTCTTCGATTGTGTACTCGCTGCGAAGAATGTTATTCATGGAATTAGTAACTCTGCCTTTAATCCCATCCAAAAGATGCTCAAAATCCCTAGGGTGCCCAGTTTTGAATAGCTGCATAAAGTAATCTCGTGCAACTCCCAAGATAGCTTCGAACCCGACATGCTCCCTGCCATTATCATCTACAAGCTTCTCAATATAATTTCTTTGCTTTCTTTGATAAGCTTTCCGATGAAAATATTTCGTGTTTCGATCCCCTTCCTTGAGCCACAAAGCCCGCGACCTATGCTTCCAAAATATTTCTTCTTGCTTCAACAGGTTAGCAATTTCCTTAACGACCTTTCGACGCTCTCTAACCTCGTTCACTGATCGCCCCCTTCATTCAAAGCTGCCAGTCTCCTTCGTTTTTTATTAATATCTCGCATGATCTTGCCAATACTTACTCCCTTCCATTTTTGCAATCCCTCCACACACCGAGCAAGAGTAGGCAACAAATCCTCATCATCATTCCAGGAGCTTCGAATAGTGTCCTCGCACCCCTCCTCCCTCACCCAAATTTGCTCAAACCAAAAAAGTTTCTGCATATTCGCCCCCGTGCTCTCCTTCCTACTCAGAATCAATTTAATGGGAGCATGATCCGACCATTCCCTATCAAGATGGATAAGCTTAGCACGTGGAAACAAGTTCAACCACTCGTCTGAACACAAGGCTCGGTCAAGCCGACATTGACGATTATCATTCCCCGCTTGTCCGTTATCATAGGTGAACCTGTAACCCTCAAAAGCAACATCCCGCAATCCGCAATCATCAACCGCTTCTCTAAAATTGTTCATTTGTCATTGAGCACGGGAGCCTCCCCTCATCTCCGGGGCAAAAAGAATCTCGTTAAAGTCTCCGATACAAACCCATGGATCACGTGATTGAGCTCCGAGCTCCCTAAGCAATTCCCAAGAAAGGTATCTATCCCCCACGGCTGGCCACCCATAAAAGCCAGTGACTCTCCACGCACCCTCCTCTCCACTAATCTCAAAGTCCATATGATGGACCGACATTGACCTAAGAACACATTTGATATGTTTTTTCCACATAAAAGCCAAACCTCCCGACCTACCAATACTATCGACCTCAATCCCAGTATATTCGTCTAAACAAGCACGAACTCTCCTAAATTCTTCACCGCTTAGCTTGGTCTCGGAGAGAAAGACCATCGCGGGGGCCTCCTTCCGTAGTAAATTAAGGAAACCGCCTACTGCAGTGGGGTTGCCCAGCCCCTGCAGTTAAGGCTTATGAGATTCATTGGGCCCGGCGGGGTTGGGTGATCCCAACCTCCGCCTCAGATGAACATACATCCATGGTTTTCTGGTACTTCATTCCCTTCGCATTTTCCACTTCCTCCTCGTTCACACGTCCTCGTTTCCCACCTGAAACTATCCCAGGACTAAGCTCATCCATTTCCAGACCACCATCCTTCTCACTCATCCCTCCTCCTTGGCATAATCTCCTCCACGTTGCTGTACCAATCTGTCCAAGCTCCCTCTCTGTCACCCCTGTCCCCGACT
Organism: Silene latifolia; assembly: GCF_048544455.1. Lineage (NCBI taxonomy): Eukaryota > Viridiplantae > Streptophyta > Magnoliopsida > Caryophyllales > Caryophyllaceae > Silene > Silene latifolia. The sequence continues at coordinate 20,645 of NW_027413274.1, forward strand.
CCTCCACAGCTCCACTGTCAACATCATCCCTCGTCCCCTGTCCATCTATACTATCCCTCCCAATTGCTCTCTCGTATTCCTCCCTCTCCTTGTTATCCATCTGTTCTACCACTATCCGCCCATCATCACCCCTTCCAACTTCACTCCCAACCTCCCATCCACCACTAGTCCCCTCTAGAGCGTCCCCACCCTTTGACTGTTTCTCCTCAAGTACCCCTACCTTCTTAGTTTTGTGCATAAGCGAAATCTCCTGTAACTTATTTATCATGTTGGAAATAGCATCCTCTTCACGTCGCCTGTGCTCCTTCTCAAAAACCACACTAAGCGACCTAGCACTCTTCCCACGCCCTTCAGCTGTTGTCTTTGTGGCTCGCCATTGTGATGCCCTCAGGCTTTCATCGAATTGGAGCTCGCCCTCATCGTAAGGACCATCCTCGCAATCCTTCTCTCCATGTCCCAAGATGCCACATCCATAGCAGAATGTAGGGAGACGTTCATATTTAACCTTAAAATCAACCGGCTCCCCATTCCTCATACGAATACTCACAAAAGAGCTAAATGGTTTGCGAACATCGTGAATAATTCGAATACGGACAGCCTTCTCAATCTCCGGCAAAGGAACCTCATCAACCTCCACAAACTACCCTAACTGCATTCCCATCCTACGTAAATTATCCGTATTAGACCGACCTCTAATAGGCAAGTCATAAACCCTAGCCAACAACGGAACACGAAACAGAGGGGTATCAGATATTTTACCGTCGCTGATAGGATCATCTAGACACCATATGAATTTATCAAAATGCCAGGGTTGGCCTTCGACCACCCTAACTTTGTCTTTCTCAGAGTTAAATTTGAAAACAAAAGTTTTGTTCTTAGCATCGATAAGATTACCCACAGTCGTACCTTTTGTATTCCACAGCCTAATCATCATCTCAATCGTTGCCTTTGCGTTTATCGCCTTCGTTGTCCAAATTCTCCCGACTAGGATAGACTCCACCTTCACTGAATCCGCCGTGTTATCGCCACTGTCCCATATGAAGTCATCTCCCTCATCTAAAATCTCCTTCCCAGCCCTATGTTGTCTCATTTTTTGTGTGCTCATGATTAGAAGAAACAAGGTAAGTTACGAATTACAAGCTACAAATTCCCACGAGAAAGGTGTGGAAATCTGCCTTTAGAACCAAGGAAAACCTTAAAGACGAAATTTAGACGGAGGCTCTCATAGAAACCCTAGAGAGAGTCAATCAAATACTTTAGACCTAATATTAAAAGATGGATTTTTGGAAGCAATACGTGAAAAATAACTAGAAATTAAGAGGGTATTGGGTAGTATGTACTAATAGGAGAGTAATTAAACTAGAATAAAGAGATTTTATGGCATAAAAATCGATTTCTTACCTCATACTCTAGAAATTTCGAAAATAGGAGAAAGACAGGTGGTTGGAAAACACCCACAAGCTTTGAACAAATTATTGAGTTAGAGATCAATGGAACCTGGATCTACTAGCAAGGAAGAGTTTATTTGAGTTTTTAAGGAGATTTAGTGGAGAGATTTGGGGTTATTTATGGTTTAGAGAGAGGGAGTATGTCGAGTAAGGGAGGGGTGAAGAAAAGTGGGCTGAAATCTAAGTAAAAATGAAGAAAAGTAGGTCCAGTTGACACGACCCGGTCGAGTGCCATCCGACATTTGGTCGAGTTAGGCTGACGCGGTCGAGTGGCCGAATATATTCGGTTGAGTGTCCCATAGCATTCGCTCGTAATATCTCTCACTCGGCCGAGTGGGTGAACTTAATCGGTCAAGTTGACACCACTCGGTTGAGTGCTTCCTTACACTCGGTCGAGTAACCACTGTTGGCTACTCCTGTCTTGTCGACTCTTCACGCTCGAGTCGTGCTCAACTAAACCTGTAATATTAGAAGGTACTCTGTCGTCTCATGGCTTACCCATTATCAACTTGAGTTGGTTAGTACTCCACATCACACACACGCTCTACATTACCCACCATTGACACGCTTATCAAGAAAGCTCACTTATACTAACTTCACTTTAAATCATCATGCACTAAATTCCGCACTAGTTCCGTCAAGCATCGCTCACATATAAATCATCTAATTCTCATCTCTATCAACACATTCCGATATTTTCAAGTATTCCCTCATCGTTAACGCATTGCATAGTACATTCGTAACATACTAAGCACGTAAGCACCTCCCACTCGCAAACAAACACAATCATTACACCACATGGATCTCATGTCATTTGTATACAACTCAAACAATCATCCATTTCGTCACCCACCTAAACTACCGGCGCGGTGTTCGGTCAAGACAAGAGGACCTAGATTTTGAAATAATGGCGCCTTCTCATTCAAAATCATTTAGATCCCCAATTGACGGCTACCGGGTTCATTTTATTTGAATCTCTAAGTTATTTAGGTCGGTTCTAAGATCGTTCGCTCTGATACCACTTTGTAACGCCCCCATTTACCCAAAAACCTGTAATGAGGCATACCCGAGCAAATGAAATTGCTACTATCTCGATTTCCTGAGGGAGTGCATATCAAAATGACCGATAAATAGAATAATAGGTTACATTTTATCCAATGGTTAGAAGATACAAGGTTCTAATTAAGTACAATATACATACGACTCAAATATACAATTATCTCAATATGACATCCTAAAACTAATACTTATCTGTGAGTCCTACTGTGGGACCAATCCTGTACATAGTCCCAAACAATATCCATTCAACGAAATACCTGTCACACCACTCCTCACCATTAACTGGACATATCAATGGATCACCGCAGATACTTATAAAAAGAGTTAACACACACGAAGCAAAAAGTCAACCACATGGTCGGGTAGAGACAATCAATACACAAGGAAACCTCAAAGGTTCTAATGAATACGGTATCACAATCCAATTGTATCTCATCAAGAATCTCAAATTAACAACCAAGTTATACAAACCGACAAGGCAATTGGACATCAATGTGTGCTAAAACACACACGTCAATAATATTTATGTGTGCTACATAACACACGGCAACAAATGGTACTCAACTCACGCGGCGAACATGCTCGATCACACAAACTCCCCGGATCGTAAATGTGCACATCCCTCTTGTGGCGGGCCCACAAGAAGAGACTCCGGGCGGCGATCTGTGTATGCCAGTGCCCAACGGACCAAGTTACCCGTACCGATCCCCAAATTACAAGTCCAATGCCAACTCAAGATCATGTAATTAACAATCATTCCATAACAATTCATAATCAGATTATTCTCATGGGACCTTGTCACAACCTCAACAATAATCAGATAATCATCATATAATTATATAATACTCATGGATTTATGTCACAATCTCAATAATAGCCATAATCATAATACAAGCCCATACAAAGAATGAGTAGAGCAAAGTCTACATTTTTGTCAACCATTGTGACACCCTCATACTCCAAGTGCCTTACCAGGACCACTTAAGGTATGCGAATGTCACCATCTCGGTTACCCGAGGCAATGATAATCAAATGACAATGAAGAAACATAATTTAAATAACAATATAGTTTATAGTGATTACATGGTCAACACCAAAATCGTTAAACCGAAATACAAGGTTCTCGATTTGCTCTCATCGATAAAACTATCAAAGCTATAAAACATCGTCGACACAGCGGAAGACTTCTAAATGCCACGTGATGACTCATCCCAACTATCCCATACGCGTCATATCATACCGCTCAATAATCGCCACCATCCCGAATGGATCACCACAGTTTTTAAAACATTTAAACGGGGTCAGTACTAATTACACAATCAAAGCCACACTGAAACAATCATACAAACAGCTCACATACAATCCAAGTCTCCATCTCTAATCACCTCATAACTGAATACACAATAAAGTGTGTGTAGCCCCGCCGAGTACCCATCGCAACAGATACTACCTCGCCGCCGGTGGGGACCGCAGCCTGTTCCCACCTAAGCCCCGCTCATCTCCATCGAGCGATAAACCCATGTTCATTAATGTGAACATCCCTTCTGTGGCGGGTTCCACAGAAGGCGAATTAATGGCGTGAAGCCACTCCCGCAAGTGACTCAGCTCAGCCAGGGACGCACCCCGAAGAACACAGACAGATAAACAGCAACCACAATACAACATCAACAACCGTTTGAACCAATCAATAATATGAAATCACAACCGACTGAATCAATCAACAATATGAAATCACTAACTACAACACAATCACCACACATATCATGTAACTAATACTGAGTAGGAAAACCCTACCTGGAATGCAACCACCACAGACGGTCTAGCAGCTAATCAAAATCGTTCTTCAATACAATCACCTCCTATCAAACATACAATCATACAATCAACATCTAATAAACACAATACTCCCAAAACCCCCAAATTACCCAATTAGGGTTTCAACTAAAATCAATGAAACAACATAAAAATTGTAGTAGGACCTTACCCACAATACGACAGTCTCAACGGCGTAAAGAACACAACGATCCGATGACTCTAGCCCTTAGGATTTGCCAACAACGCGACGAGAGAGAACTACGTAACTTCTTTTTCTTTTGAAAGGTTTAGAAAGGTGAAAAGTGATTAAAGAAAATGACGGAAGCCTTTTATATTAATCTCGCGTTATTAGCAAAACCCGTCAAAACAAACCCGTCAAACACACTTACTCGATCGAGTAAGTGACTTACTCGATCGAGTGCCCCCTACTCGATCGAGTACCCAACTTACTCGATCGAGTACCCTACAGGCAGACTACAGATTTGCGTCAAAAACTACTTACTCGACAGAGTAAGCCCTACTCGCTAGAGTACCCAAAGACTCATAAAACCGTAGTATTACAGTCTTCCCTCCTTAAAAAGAACTTCGTCCCCGAAGTTCAACCCTTACATAAAAACAAACCTACCTACTCGATTAAGACAGAACGACGCAACTAAAAACTCAAAACAAAACCTCACCCTATAACACATGAACTACGTAACTTCTTTTTCTTTTGAAAGGTTTAGAAAGGTGAAAAGTGATTAAAGAAAATGACGGAAGCCTTTTATATTAATCTCGCGTTATGAGCAAAACCCGTCAAAACAAACCCGTAAAACACACTTACTTGATCAGGTAAGTGACTTACTCGATCAAGTGCCCCCTACTCGATCGAGTACCCAACTTACTCGATCGAGTACCCTACATGTGCAGACTCACTGATTTGCGCAAAAATTACTTACTCGACAGAGTAAGCCCTACTCGCTAGAGTACCCAAAGACTAAAGAAACCGTAGTATTACATCCATGCTTAATCAAGCCGATCATCGATCAATCACACATAATTCGTCACCTACATGTATAATCGCATATACCATCATCAATTACGAATTACAATCATGATTCAAATCAAAGTATCAAGGGACTATCTTAATCCTCTTGCAAAAGTTGATAAATTACCACCCAAAGTTAGGATCGAACCTAAGAAGGGAAACTCCCCAAATTCGTGGAAGCCAAATATCCTTGTTAAAGTTCCCGTCTTGAATTAAAGAGATGATCAATGACAGAGTTTGGTAAAAGAATTTTTAGATATTGCTCTAGGTTTCGTAGGCAGCCAATAAGGTTCTAGGAAGGAAAATGAAATGACAAATGGGTCAATTCTATATCCCGAACTCATAATAGCCCGACTCAACCGAGTGCACTCGACAAACTCAATCTAGTTGCACCCACTCGGTCGAATCAGACACGTACTCGATCGAGTGATGCTAACACGGGACAAGTCACTCCCGAGTGTCACCTCTTGGTCTAAACACACACACACACAACTGGCCATTGACGCTTCAGATAAGACATACCTCCTCTAATCTTTAACTTACTGAGGGCAAATATAAATCTCAAAAAGAAAAGGTATTACATTTTGTGCTATATTAGCTAATGATGTGCAACACCTGATCTTAAGGATATTTATGCGTACCATGAGTTATTTGTTGTTTAGTAGACCGGATGTGAGCAAGCTTAACTCATATGAAGTCTTGTTTGTTGCCTCCTGCCTTAACCCACTTTATGAGGAACCCTTCTATTTTAATGTCCCTCGGTTGATTTGTGTTGCTTTGGAGAACCATACCGAGTACGTTCTCCTTAGACTGTGGAGCAATAGTGACCCATTTGGAAATAATGGTGGCTGGCTTCGAACCAGGGCCAAATGATTAGGCTATGACAAAGAATGTTCCTTTCCTGAGTGAGGATTATCTGATAATGGGTTTGAAGTGGATAAGTAAATGGTGATATGATTGGAAAGTTCAAGACACGCGATGGATGAGACTCCTGGATAACGAGCACCTTCCATCTACGGACCCTCTATATGAGTAGGACGAGGAAGTTGAGGGCCCAAAACCCCATCCTAAGACTTATATCATTCCAGAGGAGGTTACCTTTTACATGAATGAGCCTAGGGTGCCTCGTAGTCGTGCTACGCCTGCCTCTAACCCTACTCCTACAACGCACACTCCTTTCTGCACCCGTGATATTCCAGTACTCTTCTTCCTTTGGTCCCAGATACATCAGTCAGAGCTTACTTGGCGACTTAACAATGGCCTGATGATGAGGAATGTTCAGGAATCGATGCATATGATCGATATTGGGAAAGATGGCCGTCAGCTGAGTTGGTGGAGAGGCCCGGGAGATGACAGTGGAGTCTTCCACAAGTATGGGGTAGAGCCTTCCGCTTGAGTTACGACTATTAGCCATGATTTTGAGTGTTTGGTTGGGTCTTTGGGTGGACCACGGGGTAGAGTGGTGGCTTTCCTGGTGGTGGCTCCCCGAGTGGGGGATTTCCAAGTAGTCGCTTACCTATTAGTGGTACTCAGGCAAGTGGCTTCGATGGTGCAGGAACATTCAGAACAGCTAGAGAAGGTTTGGATGAGGATCGTATTAATGATGAGGATGACGATAAGGAGTAGTAGGTATGGTTGGTTGTTGAGGACTTCATGTGCGTTGTTCTTATGACTATGACTCGGTATTTGCCAAGATTGGTTATTGGTAACTAGACTATCTTATTTATTATTGTTTTTTAAGACTTCATAATTGAGTATGTTTAATTTGGGTCCTTGTGACCGTTGCCACTATGTATTATCGTAGACTTGATATAGTAGTGGTTATTTGTGGATGCTGATAATGATGTGTAACATGTTTGGAGTTGTTTATAATGGATTTGTCGATGCAAATCAAAGGTGAGCTACGAGTATTATATGTTAAAAATAATGCAGGTCAATGTGTTGTGACTAACCGGCATTAGGTTTGGAATGATTTATAGTTCGTATTATTTTTGGAGAGTGTTCACTCGACCAAGTACTCTTTTGTACTCGACCGAGTGCTGGTCACTTGACCGGGTGATGATTAGTAACTCGATTGAGTGACATCGACTGATTGTTACACGAACTTTTCTTATTATTTCTATTTCTTTGATAATTCTTTTGTCATTATTAACCTTTATAATTTAGCATTTTGTATTAGCTAGTCTGATTTAATATGGTATTGTCATTACCTTATTGTGATGTTGATATGATTATGCGGGAATGTGTGATGAGGCGGCATGAGGAAGTGTATGAATTGTAAAACTCGTTGTTCGTGGCGTTGGTAATGGTTATTATTGCTTTTGTTGTTAAGTTGTATACCATATGTTGACTTTAACCCAAGTTAGAGTTTCCTATTAAGGGAGGGGAGAATGAGAGATTCTTAATGAGAGGTGTGGGAATGGATGGTGAGTGAGAGGACTAAACTCGTTTCATCGGAGAATTAAGCATATGTATTTTGAAATTTTAGAAGTTTATCCCAAGTTTGATATGTTTTAAAACGATACCAGCAGTAATGTCGAAAACGTGTTTTCAAAAGTTGTTCGCGTAATAATGCTTATTTGAAGTGTAAGTATTGCAGGCCAAACCGAGATTTACATGAGGATGGGATTGATGTTGGATTGAGATGGTGTGGATTTTGTTGTATTTTAGTGTAGTTTTTGTTGCATTACTGTATGAGTTTGATTATATATACTGAATTGTTAGTTGACGTGTGCATTCTGTTGTGTAAACCATTTAATAAAACTGCCTATGGTGACCAATTTGATATTTTCGGTCAATGGTGAGAAGCGTATCTAACAAGTAATAACTGGATGCTTGTTATTGTGGATGTGGCTCGGGATTCGGGATGTGGTTTGACAGAGGCTATCTAGGAGTCAATCACTTAGTCTGGATAGTTATTCACTTACTTAGTCGTGTCATATTGTAGCAAAGATGTAAATGTATTAATGTTTGAGAGTCGGTTATGTAATTTACTAATTTTGTAATTATCTTTAATCGTGGTTATGATATATACTACCTTGGAAAACCGGGATGGTAGCGCCCTTATTTACCTGAAAAGTTCTTGTTAAAGCCTCCTGACTAAATAGGGGTGTTACACTAACATAACAATTCTTTCACTACTAAAGATTATGTGAAAGCTTGGCATACTTACCCAAGAATGCCTTCTTCCAATTCTTTGACTACTTAATAAGCAAACCACCTTCCTCTTTAGGCAAACAACATGTATCCCAGTGTACATTAGGAGCTTTCTTACTTTGCCTCCCCGAAGAAAATTTCTACAATATGCATCTATTCTCTTCATGATTCCATTTGGGATAAGGATAACTGAGGCCCAATAAGAATATAAGGAGGTTAAAACAGAATTTACCAGAACTAATGTACCAGCATAAGTTAGGTGTCTGGTTCCCCATCCCCTAATTCTTGTTGAAATTTATCCATGAGTTTCATCAATTCATGTTTTTGTCAATTTCTTAGAAGAAATAGGAACTCCAAGGTATCCAAATGGCAGAGTCCCCCTTTTAAACCCGTAAACTTGCAAAGTATTAGCAATGATTTCATTTGACACTCCATTAAAGTATATGTCAGTCTTGTCCTTATTTAAATCCAGTCTTGATGCAGCAGAAAATGTAACAAATCCCCTCAGTGGCCACATAATGGAAGGTTCGGTGCCTTTACGGAATAAAAGTAGATCGTCAACAAAAAGGAAATGATTCAATTGCAATAGTCCACGGAGAAGATGGAAACCTAAAATCATCTTGCTTAGCTACAGCTCCCAAAATTTTAGATAGGTATTCAATGCAAAGAGGGAAAAGAAGAGGAGATAAGGGATCCCCTTGTCTAAGCCCTCTCTTCCTTGAAAAAATTCAAAGGCATTTCCATTTACAGAGAGAGAAAAACTAGAAGTAGTCACACAGGTCATAACAAAGTCAGTAAATTTCTTAAGGAATTTTAGTGCATGAAGCATTTATCTCGGAAAACTCCACTCCATGGTGTCATAAGTCTATCTTAATCAAACACCTAGGAGATGTTGTATTCCTATTGTACAGTCTCATCAGATCTTGATAGATGAGCACACTTTCCACGATATTCCTTCCTTAACAAAGAAACCTTGGTTACTACTCACAATCTCAGGAAGCACCTCACCGAGTCTATTACAAAGAACCTTTTCAATACGTTTGTAAATAATGTTGCAACAAGCAATAGGTTTAAATTCTAATACATTGCCAGGATTCTAAACCTTTGGTATAAGGGTCAGTTTAGTAGTGTTTACGTGCTTGAGGAGTTTTCCAGTTCTAAAGAAATCCTGCACATCATTAATAACATCCCCTCATATGACCTCCCATGAGTCTTTATAGTGACTCGAAAAACCATCAGAGCCAAGGGAGTTTGTTAAAGGGATAAAAAAAATACACTTCTTAATCTCATTAGGGTTAACAAGAACCAAAAGCACACTGACATGTTCCGCACTTTTCACCTTGCGTGTTATGACAGTAGAACAATGCACGGTGGCAGTCAGCTTGTTTGTGCCCAGAAGACATTTGTAGTAATTGAGAAAGGCATTCTCAATATTCAGGTAGCTAGTATGAAGAGTACCATTCACATCTTTAATTTTAAGAATTGATTTTTGAATTTGTTTTTATCTTATATGAGAATGAAATAAATGAGTATTTTCATCGCCTTCCTTAAGGCAATCAATTTTGGCTAAGGAAACTTCGATGAGCCTTTGATTGAGCTCTAAAAGACTTTGCTGCTTCACTTTCAACCTAAAAATTAGCATGATAATATGGGTTATGTTGCATTTTTAAGTGAATTTCTTCCAAAAGAGCTTAGGCACTCCTAAAACTTTCTCAACATCATAATATCTATTTCTATTTAACTCTCTCAGTGGCTTCTTAAGATTTTTAAGCATATTGACCAATTGATACATGAGTGTTCCATATATAGGTTGTTGCCAAGTGCTTTGAACTACACTTTTAAAACCAGGATCCAAGCTCCACGTGTCGAAGTATTTAAATTGAGCCTTCCTTTGCTCCTTTACCATCCTTCTATAGCAAACACTTGGATTGTGATAAAAAAAAAGCCTCTCTGGAAAGAAAGCAACCAAGGACTCTGGGTACAAGTCCATCCAGGCATGGTTTACCATAAATATTTCAATTCAAGATAAATATCTAGAGGTTGGGTCTTGCTAGTTGTTCCATGTGAAAAAAGCACTTTGCCCTCTTAAATCCACTAATTTACAATAATCAACACAATCCCTAAATTCTTCACTTTTAGCCCATTGCTTAAAGTTTAAGACATTACTAAAATCACCACAAACTCCCCATGGACAATTTTAATTGTCCTGAATGTTTTTTAATTGAGTCTAAAGTTCTTCCCTTTCAGCTTCTTCATTGCAACCATAAACCACAGAATAGAGAAACTCCTCTCCAGAAGCTATTTCAGTAATTTGAGCGGTTATAAGTTCAGCAGAGATGTGAATAATTGTAACATGAAATGATTGAGGCGGCCATATTATCCATATTCTTCCACCATGATGATAGGCATTATTATTAACTCCCTTCTACTTAGGTCAAATATTATTGAGAATATTTTCAAAATCTTGAATCTTCACTTTGGTTGCAATTAGACCCTATATTATTTTGATATAAAAACATCTTAACATCTAACTATTTATTCACCCCATTTATTCCTCTCACATTCCAATCGTCAATTTTATCCATCAGCAACATTTGATGTGGTTCCTCAGATCTCCCTGTCAAGTTCTTAATAGTTGAACTAGTCACTAAAGCCTCTACATATGATTTACTTGGTGACAAATTACCCATTCCAATTTGATATTCTTGTCTAGCGACTTAGTTATGACAGTAGGTGGATTAATTAGAGAATAATCATGGTACACAAGGCCTTCAAATGGTGGAGTAGTGAGAATAGGATATGCAGAAACAGGATTGACCCCTACCCCAGTTGTCCCCACCACTGTCTCAGGAACTTGTTATAGTGGCCTCTTGTTTACGGGTCTCCACACCCAAGCTTAGGACTTCACCATAGGTGCTTAAATATTTTTTTCCTGCATACCTCCTTCCTATGACCAATTCCTTTCAGGCAGTACAAATAATTGGCTTCCATCCATATTCTAGTAGAATACTGACCTCTAATCATTTCTCATTCTTCAAATGCAGTTTGTCAGGTAATTCCTGACCAACCTTAACCTCTATCATTAATCTTACATAGGCTAGCCTGGCTTTTCTCTCAGTAGCCCCATCAACTTTAATGAATTTACCCACAAGACAAGCAAGCTTCGTCAAACAGGTTTTCCCCTAAAATTTGAGACCAAGACCACAAAGTCAAACCCAAATAGGGACATATTTCACTTTCTCTTAGTCGGGATGTTCTCTGCATTCTAAGATTTAACTACAAGAGGCTTATCGTCAAATATGGGAAAACCTTGTTGAAGAACTAAATTCTTACATTCCATGCTTGAGAATCTTTGTAATACCACAGATTTTTGGGAATAGTGAACTCGGTCAAGTACCCTGTACTCGACCGAGTGGGTCATCGAGTATTTTTACGCAGCCTAATGCCTTGGGTGCTGATACGTTCATTTTATATAGTCTTTTTGAGCCTCTTATGCGCGTATTTTTGTGCAATTCCCGTAGTTTTAGACTACGAAATGCCCTGAATATTCTACTTTGGTTCGTTTGGCTTTAATTGCAGGAATGGACCTGAAAGAAGCGGAATCAAGCCTTTTACTGTCCCGTTAGCTTGCATTTAGGAGATGGAAGAGTTAGAGCGGAAATATCACTGTCTCGGGATGCGTGAAGTCACCTTGGAAGAAACATCATACGTCCATTGGCCTATTTCAGTGGCAGTTGCTCGATCGAGATGTTTGGTTGGCTAAGTTGCTCGATCGAGAGCATTAGGATGGAGAGAAGGCCTCGATCGAGACCCTGCTGTGCTCGATCGAGAGGCGGCTATTTCACGGTCCTCGATCGAGTAGTCTTTGTACTCGATCGAGAGGTTTCTGCTGGAGGTTGTTCGATCGAGGAATCTTAAAGTACTCGATCGACCACTTTTCTATCTGAACGCGAGATTTTATCGCGTGAACTTATTATCTTATTTATCTTAAGTTACATGTTTAATAATAAATATCTTTCCTATATAAAGGAAAGACATTAGGTTTAGGTTACCCCATCTTTACCTTAAACATTCAGTTGACATTAGTTTTTAAAATTAATCTTGTCAACGTTACTTTTCTCTTCATTTTCCGGATCCGAACTTTTGTAATCTTTCTTTCTCCATTTTATTCAAGTATTATTTTCTCCTTTGCACACTTTATTTTTTTGTCTTTTAATTTCTGTTTTTTTTTATTAGTATTGTTATTAGGTTTATGTTATTTCTCTTTAATCATCTTTATATCATGTTTTTTATTGCCTTATTTATTGTTGTTTTAATTATCGTCATGAGTAGCTAATTCCCTTAGTGCTAGGATTAGGGGAGCCATGATAGTAAACCAACGACGCGATAATTAGTTTAAGAGGTTTTAGATGTGAGAATTATTTTATAACAATATAACAGTAGTTATTAAGTTGAGTGCACGCGACCGAAGTAATTAAACTGGTTAAATTCAGACCTAGATCGGAAGATTGGAATGAACAGACCTATTATGAACAATAGACTATCCTAATCAGAGCGGAACCTATTTAGGAAGAATATAGGGCGGATAGCGGACCGGAAGGACCTTTCCACTACCCTTCTCACATCGGACCGACTAACCTACCTTTAGCTGATTTGTGTAATATCATGGTGAACCGACATCCTGGAATTTCTCTCTTTATTTGATCTCATATTTATTTTATCCCTGCCTATTTTTATTGTTGCTTCACTTATTGCTTTTAATTTCAGTTCGTTAATTTAGAAAACAAATCAACCCCCCCCCCCCCCCCCCCTCTCTCCCACTTTGTGACCTTAGACAGACTAGATAACAAGTAGATAGTGACCGCCTCCATGTGGAGTACGATACCCGATTTACCTCTGCTATATTAGTTAGAGTCGGTTGGTTTATTTTTGATAGGGTTGCGACAGCCGTGTCAAATGCACTCGGCCGAGTATGTGAGACACTCATTCGAGTAGGACGTACTTGGTCGAGTATGTCTTGTACTCGACCGAGTGCCCGGTCTAACGAGTTATTTCCGCGATTTTGATTAAAATGATTAGAGAAGTATAAAAGACATGTTAAGCAGTTTCTAATCAGTTTTAAAATCATTTCTCACAAAACCTAAACTACGTAACTACGTTCTCTTATCATCTTCATCATTTCCAAGGCCAAGAGTGATCAATTGAGAGTTTTGCATATTGTTTTCCGTGTCAATCGCAATAGTAAGTATCTTATACCTTAATCATTCATTGTTGTTATTATATTAAGTTAAGTAAACCCCAATTTCGGTTGATTTGGGGATTAAGGACTAATTAGTAATAGTTTATGATTAGTACTATTTGATTATCATTGTTAAGTGATGATTTCGTAGAGGAGCAGTACTAGCCTCGATTTGTTGTACTTGCTTGGATTTGCTAATCAGGTAAGGTTTCCCTACTCAGTTGTTTTTATAAGTGATTACAAGTGGTGTGGTAATGTGTGATTTCATTGACGTGATTATTGTGGTGTTTCGTTATCATTTGACATAGTTGAGTGTCGGGAGATGGTCTTCACCCTAAGGTCGCCTTTTGTGGCTCCCATCACAAGGGAGATGTGCATATTAATTACCGGGGTTCGCTCGTTGCAATGAGCGGGGCTTGAGGTGGTAAGGTTGCGGTCTTCCATTGGCGGTGTGGGTAGGTGTTGCAATTGGTGACCTGGCGGATCTGGGCTACGGTTTAGATAGTGATACTTGGAGGTTAGAGATTTTTATTGATACAGAATTGAGTTGGTGCTTGTCTGTTGTTATAGCTTGTGATTTATTATATGGATAACGGACCCCTTAATTGTTTTGAAAACTTCGGTGATCCATTTGGGGATGGTGAGCAGGGAGTTTAGTAGCTTTGTATGGTTGAGCTCTCTTGCGGGATGGATGGGATGTCACCGAGTCTAGCTTTAGTCTTAGCTTTCGCTGATCGCTAGTAGATTTTATTTTATGATAGTTTGGGTTGTATACACTTTTCATTTGAAGTTTTGGAGTTTGTAACTTTGATTTATTATACTTCATACATTTCCGTTTCATTATGATACCTGTGATGCTTACTACCTCGGGTAGCCGAGATGGTAATGCTCCCATTTGCTAGGTGGGCCTTGGTAAGGCACTTTGGTAGATGGGGGTGTTACAAAGTGGCATCAGAGTGATGATTTTGGAACCTAAAACCAATGAACAAAATGAACATAGGGTGTCTAATAAAATGAACCTAGGTAGGAGTTTTTTAGAGCTACCACAGAGGTTTGGGAGACGTCCTAAAATCGTAAAATTGCCCTCATAACTTCGAGCCAGGTACTACGGGGTGTGTTACTGTAATACCACGGTTTTCTGTGCCTAGGGAACTCGGTCGAGTGGAGGATACTCGATCGACTGTGTCTGTTTAAGTTTTGAGTCAGAGTTCTGTTTTGGGAGAACTCGATCGATCAGGTGACACTCAGTCGAGTAGGGCGTACTCGATCAAGTATGTCTGTTACTCGACCGAGTAACGGTTCAGTTACGGTCATTTCCGCGGTTTGATTAAGATAAGTCAAGAGGCATATATAAGTCGTGTTATAAGACTAAATCATTTTATAATCACAGTTAATTAGCTTTCACAATCTCTAATCAACGTAGCATTGCTTCTCTTATTATTCTAATCATTCTCAAGGCTAGAGTCATCTGATTTGGGGGTTTTGCATCTCTTTCCGAGTAGATTCAATAGCAAGGACTTTGTAGAGGAGGCGTTCTATCTTGATTTGCTGTGCTTTTGCTTGGATCTGATAAGGTAGGGTTTTCCTACTCAGTTGGCTGCATAATTAAATTGATTGTTTGTGATTGACTATTGACATGTGATTGATTATTGGAGTTGATGGAGGTTAGTTGGTTTATGATGATGGTTAGATGATTGTTGTAGAACTATGTCGGGAGATGGTTCCACACCCATGTTTGCCTCTTGTGACTCCCATCATAAGGGGGATATGCACATTAAGGAGCTGGGATCGCTCGTTGCGATAATCGGGGATTTGGTGGGCTAGGCTGAAGTCACCCACTGGTGGTGTGGGTTACCTGTTGTGATGGGTAACCTGGCAGGGCTACCCACTTTAGTGTGTAGTCGGTGATTGGTGGTTGTTGGAATTGGAGATCGGCTGATTGTATTGTTATGTTTGTTTCCGCTGAGTATATTGATTTTGTTATATAGTTGATTGACCCGTTTTATGTTTTCAAAACTATGTTGATCCATTCAGGGATGGTGAGCTTTTGACTAGCAGGTGATGGATGTTATGATAGCTCACGGGACATGGACGGGAGGAGTCATCACTATTGTGTTAATTAGTTGTTGCTGAGTTAGCTTTATGACTTTGTTTTAGTTGAACCGTTTGGAGTTTTGGACTTGTAACCTTTTCTCTACAGATGTTTTAATAAATTTGTTTCATTATGGTTTTTATGATACATACTACCTCGGGTAACTGAGATGGTAACATCTTTATAAGCTAAGTTGGTCCTTGGTAAGTCACTTTGGTATATGGGGTGGTTACAGTTACGGGGATCGATGTGTATGTATGTGCATTTATATAAATGTGTGAATAGTGTGGTTGTATGTGTATCTTGAACTGGAAGTGTTATGATGTGGAATGGTTGAAGAGTTGTGAAGCATGTAATATGCTATGAGATGGCATGATACGTGTTTCGTGTTTTTAAGTTTTGACACATTTGGTACGTAGGAACATGTGAGTAGGTTGTTTGCTAATTATAATCATACATAGATATATACGTTGTTGGGAATGTGTGGGAAACCGTGTGGCAGGGTACTCGACCGAGGATCCTGACACTCGACCGAGTGAGAGTATATGTGATTTTGGCAGTAGCTACTGGAACATGACCACTCGGCCGAGTAGAGTCAGCACTAACTGAGTGGGGCGTACTCGACCGAGTGTGTTTTATGTAATATATCTGTCAGCTACTGGAGTCTGAGCACTCGACCGAGTAGTTAGTGTACTCGACCGAGTGGCTTGTACTCGACCGAGTACCTCTTTGGCGGATGTGATTTTTATTTTGAGTCGTAGGCTATGTGCTTACGTTTGTCTTGGCTATTGAAGCTCAAAAAGGCGCCAAAGAGATTTGCTGCGTACATCAAAGCCTCTGAGATAAGTTTAGATGAGATTGCCAGGATGATTGAGCAAAAGTAGGCACTCACTAACGCCATAAAGAATGTAGGGACGTGAATGGAAGTAGTTGTTGATGCATCCTGGATGAGCACCACTATTTCCGCTTCAACCCTACCTTCTATGAGGGCACATGCAAGCCCAAATTGCTCGACAACTGGCATCAAGAGATGGAAAGTGTTTTGGAAGTTGTTAACTGTCCAGATGAAATGAAAGTGAAGAAGACTGCATTTCATTTGATGGACGAAGCTGGAGTGTGGTGGCACCGTGAGAGGGAGGCTTCACGTGAGTATTATAAGAACTTGGATGAACCCGCGATTCCTTGGGCGGAGTTCAAGAAGCCAATGGGGAATCACTTTGTTCCGGAACATATTCCTAGCAAGTTGAGGGCCAAGTTTGACATGTTTGGTATGACCGATAGTATGGCCATGGCTGAGTACTATTATAATTTCAATGAGTTGTCGCGCTATGCGGAGGACATAGAGCTGAGTCAAATAAGTCTGTCTCTCCGTTTTAAGAGAAGGTTGTCATTGAAAATTATAGAGAAGCTACCTACTAGGGTGATTTCAGAATTAAAAGAGGTTTATAAAAGGGCGAGACATGCTGAGAGGTTGGTTGACATGGCCTAGGAGTGCCAAGGAAAAGGGAAGTGAGAAAAGAAAGGCTGGAATGAAGGTGGTAACAAGTCAAGCTTCAAGCTTGGTAACCACAACCAGAGTAGAGCTTATTCTGGTTGGTCTGACTTTAATGAAGATCTCGCTTTGGGGAAGAGGTGGTCGGAGCGCTAGTGACAACTCTATTGTACACTGTTTCAACTGTGGCGGGATAGGCCATAAGAGATTTGAATGTTAGAGTGCTGGGGGAGGAGGCTTCCAGCGATCATATCAGGGTAACTATTCGCATGCTCCGAGTAAGAGTATGGCGAGTAACAGGCCAGCTGGGTCATGGAACAATCAAGGTGGTCAACAACAATAGTGGCTTAAACCGCAACAGTGGTGGATCTTATTGTTAGAAATCTATATCTCATTTTACAACATATTCATATATATGTTACAATTTAATTTAGTCATAAAATTAATTTAGATCTTATGCATGCAAACATAAATAAATATAGAGAAGAAATCGTTTTCCTTACTATAAAATTTCGGATCAAAGGGCACAAGTAAGATCTCCTTCTTACTTGTTCTTGAGCTCTCCAATATGGATGAACAAAGATTCAAGGATAGAATCTCTCCCAAAGATGAATACCCAAAGTAACCCCTTAATAGATTAATATTACTTGATCTAGAATAATAATAATCTTACTAAAAATTGACCCAAAATATTGTTGGTACTCTTGTTTATTCGGCCAAGAGTGAGGAATTTGGAGTTTTTCTCTCTTTTGTTTTTCTTAAGATGTGTAGAGAGAAAGGCTATTTCTTACACTAGAAATTAGAAGAGTATGAATGAATAATAAAAACAACCCATTTGATTCTCATAGAGGGGGAAAACCGGTGGGTGTGGGAAGGGTGCCCTATGCATGGGCTTGATTCTCTAACCAAGAATATAGGCATGCAAGGCTAGGTGTAGGTTTCATAATTATGTTTTCCACTTATAAATAATCAACATAATTTTTAACCTAATACACTCTCCATTTCGGTATACACACATAAAATGGATGAGTCCATTTTATTTGTGATTTTGTCTATATGTCACATGTGACACATTACATGATATCTTATAATTAAAATGTATTTTTAACAATTAAAAATCAACATATTAATAAAATATGTCATTTATAAAAATAACATTGTAATTCACAATTACTTGTACCAAAATGTTTTACCAATTTATAAATCACAACATCTTGTATTTATAATAAATTATTCATTCAGTTTCAATTGTTTCCGTAAACAATAATTTCATCTAAGTAATAAAACAATTCGATCACTTAGACCGTATCTTACTTAATCAAATTATAATGAGACACGTAAATATTACATCCAAAATCATCCGTCAATTTTAAGTAATTTAATTAACTCGTATCGTCATACGATCAATTAAATATTCAATTAAGAGTGTTACCCTTTAGGTATGACCTAAGGGGATCAACTGATCACCACCGTCGCACGACAGTAATGTCAAACTCTAGTCAGCCAATCATTACCGATATGTGTGGACCAGTTGACTGTAAAATAATACATCCCACATGTATTCTTAAAACGAGATTTGAACATGTGATCATCATGATCAACAGTTGTGATCGCATTATTGTCGAAGGACACATACTCCAACAATCTCCCACTTGTCCTCGACAAGTGTGCGTCACCAATTCTCTTGTCCTATTACTATCTCCCACTCAATGCAAGGTGTCTTTCAGGTCGTACTTGCAAGTGATCATATCGAGAGTGGTTTCCTCGATCTGGAGAATAACCGATTGACCGGAATCATCTACCATAGATGCCTTCCGAGCGTGGCCACGCATTTCCAGTTCATTACTCCTCGAGTGGCCCTGAGATATTTTTATAACCCTGACAAGGGGTGGACAATTCCTATTGCATTTATTCCCTTCGACTAGCCACAGCCATCATAACCCAAAATATGCCCATTTGACCCCATTTACGAAGGTCGTAGTAACACAAATCAAAGTTAATCGAAATCGTGCCATCTTAGGTAACAGTCTTTAGTCAAAAGAATCGACTCATTAGAATACTATAGTAGCTCTCGCCACGACCAGGCTATATAAAATTGCCACAACTCTATAAGCGGTCATAAGGCCCGACAAAGTGTTCCTAATAGTCTGCCTATGTGATCGACTAGTCATCTCACATGACTTCATGGCACTTGAACTTGCCATCAATCGCATCACACTCTAGTCACTTCGAGACGTCACCTCATACAAGTGACTATGGGCAAATACTATGTTAATCCGTGTTCACTTTAACGGGGTTCAATTTGTCACTACAACCCGTTTGGATATAACAATGTATATAAAGAAAAGATAAAAGACAAATGCGATTATGAACATGAAAAAAAACAACACTTTTATTTCATTTTAAAATCTAACACAAACTTGGTACACATTTAAGTCCCATGGACGCAACATGTCCATCATGCTTAGCCTGCGATAAAGCCTTGGTGAGCGGATCAGCTATGTTATCATCCGTCCCAACCTTACATATCGCAATTTCCTTTCTTTCAATGAAATCTCTAATTACATGATATTTTCTAAGTACATGTCTAGATCTATTACTAGTTTTTGGCTCTTTAGCTTGGAATATTGTCCCACTATTATCACAATAGAGAGTGATGGGATCATTGGCGGTAGGTAATACTCTTAGACCTTCCGTGAATTGCCTGATCCACACAGCTTCCTTGGCGAGCTTCTAATGCCGCAATGTACTCGCCTCCGTTGTTGAATCATGAGTCTGACTTCCTTGAAGCTTCTCCATTACGGCACCACCATTGAGCATGAAAACGAAACCAGCTTGTGATTTCATGTCATCTCTATCCGTTTGGAAACTTGAGTCCGTGTAACCATTAACACGGAGCTCGGTGTCTCCTCCAAACACTAAGATAGAATCCTTAGTCCTTCTCAAGTACTTAAGGATGTTCTTGACGGCTATCCAGTGACTCTCACCTGGATTTCCTTGATATCTACTCGTCATGCTCAAGGCATACGAGACATCAGGACGTGTGCATATCATGGCGTACATGATTGATCCAACAGCGGAAGCATAAGGGATCATCTTCATGTGTTCAACATCATGGGGTTCGGAGGGAGATTGAGACTTGCTCAATATTGTCCCAGTTACCATAGGTACCAATCCCCTTTTTGATTTGTCCATGCTGAACCGTCGAAGAATCTTATCAACATAAGACTCTTGACTTAGTGCCAATATCCTTTTGGATCTATCTCTATGGATCCGGATACCTAATATGCGTTGTGCTTCTCCTAAATCCTTCATTTGGAAATGGTTACCTAACCACTTCTTGACAGAAGACAACATCGGAATATAATTTCCAATGAGTAGTATGTCATCGACATACAAGATTAGGAACACAACATTGCTCCCACTAAATTTCATGTATAAACATGGTTCCTCAACACTTCGAGTGAAACCATTCTCTTTTATCACATGATCGAATCGATGATTCCAACTTCTAGATGCTATTAAGACCATAAATGGATCTCTTAAGCTTGCACACTTTGTTTGGATTCTTAGAATCAACAAAACCTTCGGGTTGTATCATGTACACCTCCTCTTCTAAATGCCCATTTAGAAAAGCGGTTTTGACATCTATTTGCCATATTTCATAATCATGAAATGCGGCAATCGCTAACAAAATCCGTATGGATCTTAGCATGGCTACGGGGGCGAAGGTTTCATCATAATGGAGACCTTGGACTTGGGTAAATCCTTTTGCCACTAGCCTAGCTTTGTAGACATCATCATGTCCTTCTATGCCATTCTTGACTTTGAAAATCCATTTGCATTGAAGAGGTCTTGCCCCTTTAGGCAAATCCACCAAGTTCCAAACTTGGTTTTCATGCATAGAATCCATTTCGGACTTCATGGCTTCAAGCCATAAGGAGGAATTTGGACTAGAGATTGCGGCCTTGTAGGTGGCGGGCTCATCACTTTCTAAAAGTAACACATCGAGTGTTCCATCTTCTTCGATAAGTCCCACATATCGATCGGGATGGCGAATAACACGGCCCGTTCTTCTAAGTGGAGGAGAGATAACCGCGTTAGATGAATAAGGAACACCTTCTTGCGTCTCTACATCCGTTTGTGGCTCTTGAACTTCATCAAGTTCAAAATTTCTCCCACTCTGTCTCTTAGAAATAAATTGACTTTCTAAGAAGACAGCCTCGCAAGACACAATCACTTTGTTCTCTTGAGGTTTGTAGAAGTAGTATCCTCGAGAGGTCAAGGGGTAACCTAAAAAGATGCATTTTTCGGATTTTGGGGCAAGCTTGTTGTCGGTCTTCGCCTTGACGTAAGCGTCACATCCCCAAATTTTCATGTAGGATATATTAGGAACTCTTCCCTTCCACATCTCATATGGAGTCTTTTCGGTTGTCTTTGTGGGACTATTGTTCAAGGATCTAATTGCGGTTTGAATCGCAAATCCCCAAAACGAGTTTGGTAGCTCGGTTTGACTCATCATTGATCGAACCATATCAAGTAGGGTTCGATTTCTCCTTTCGGCAACACCATTGAGTTGTGGTGTTCCGGGTGGAGTAAGTTGTGATATAATACCATAACCTTTCAAGTGTGAATCGAATTCAAGGCTAAGATATTCTCCACCACGATCGGATCGTAGTGCCTTAATCCTTTTGTTCAATTGGTTCTCTACTTCGTTTTGAAATTCCTTGAATTTCTCAAAAGCTTCACTTTTATGCTTCATTAAATAGATATACCCATATCTACTCAAGTCATCGGTGAAGGTTATGAAGTAGTCATAATTTCCACGAGCGGTGATACGAACTGAGCAGCGGAATTAAGAATGAATTGGACAGTGCTGAGGACGGTTCGTACTAGGTACGCGCAGACCTGAAACCGATTAATTTAGAGAACAAAAGATTAAAGATTAACGGATTGTTTTTGGCGAACCGAACGTACTAGGTACGACCAGTTCTGATTTTTGTATATAAGGGATAGTGTTTTGAACAAGCAAGACCTATTACTTGATCAAAGTGAGTGAGATCAAGACCTATTGATCAACAACTCGAGAATTTTAATTAGAATCGCGTTCTAATCAAAACCAGTTTTGTTTCTAAGCAAGAAACGATTTTTGTAAACACAAGTTTGAGCAAATTTCTGAATATTTTATTCATGAACTTGAAGGCTTTATATAAGCCCCAAAGCAGCCGTGCAAAAGGTCCAAGCAAGGTGAAGAATTGAGCAATCACTCTTCACTTAATTACAATACTTAAAGCTACTAGTTCATTGAACTTAGACAATCACTAATTAAGCTAACATTTTACTGTAAAACATAATCTTAAAATGTAAAGTAAAAACGTCTTGTGGACCGTCCTCCTTGGAATGCGTGCTTCCCCCATCAGCTCCTCTATTCCACACTTAGCAAAGTAACAAAGGAAGGATAATTGGAGATCCTAGGCTGAAAAGTACGAGCCAACATCAGACCATCACCTTGAGTGTTCACAACCAATTCGTCCAGCTCATTAACTAACTCCGAGTTATTAGTTTGGTCATTAGCTTGGTTCGCATCATCCCCTCCCCCTTGAAAAGGAATTGACCTCAATTCAGCTAGGCCATCGTCATCCAAGTAAGGAGAGAGATCACCAACATTAAAAGTGGCGTGAACACCATAATCACCGGGAAGTTCAACCTTGTAAGCATTGTTGTTGACTCGACCCACAATCTTGTAAGGACCTTCCACTCTAGGCATGAGTTTATTCTTTCGCTTGCTTGGAAATCGCTCCTTTCTCAAATGCACCCAAACCAAGTCTCCAACCTCGAACACCCTCGGCTTCTTATTTTTGCTTGACTTGCGTTTATAGGCTGCATTTACGGCCTCAATTCTGGCCCGGACTTTCTCATGGAGCTTCAACATTGCTTTCAGCTTGGACTCGGCATCTTTATGCACCAACTCATCTTTAGGCAACGGAATTAAATCCAAAGGAAGGTAAGGATTAATACCGTATACAATTTCAAATGGTGAATGACCCGTAGCATGAGTAGGCGACCTGTTATAAGCAAATTCGGCATGAGAAAGCTTGAGATCCCAATACTTTTGTGTCTTGCTCACAAGCCCACGCAACAAAGTTCCCAAAGTTCTATTTGTGACTTCGGTTTGCCCATCCGTTTGAGGATGGTGAGAGGTAATAAACAGCAACTTTGTACCCACTTTCCTCCATAATGTATTCCAAAAGTAGCTCAAGAATTTAGAATCCCGATCCGACACAATAGTCTTTGGAATTCCATGTAACCTCACAATTTCCCGATACTATAAATCAGCCACATTAGAAGCATCATCGGTTTTATGGCAAGCAATAAAATGAGCCATCTTGTAAAAACGATCAACCACCACCATGATAGCATCCTTATCACGTTGAGTGTGTGGCAAAGTAACAATGAAATCCATTGAAACATCGTCCCAAGGTCTGACCGGAATTGGTAAAGGAGTATATTCGCCCGGTTTGAACTTGCTTTTCGACACTTGACAAGTAACACACTTACCCACGATATTGTGAACATCTTTTTGCAATCGTGCCCATAAGAAATGCTTTTGCAAGATCTCCACGGTCTTTGCCACCCCGAAATGGCCAGCTAATCCTCCACCGTGAGCCTCCCTTACAAGTAGTTCCCGGATAGGATGCTTAGGAACACAAAGTCGATTTCCCTTAAAGAAAAAACCGTCTTGAATCAAATACTCTCCCTTAGCTCTTGATTTGCACTCAAGATATATTGCACCAAAGTCCCCATCTTTAACATAGTAATCTTTCAAAGTTTCAAAGCCCAAAAGACGAACATCAAGTGTGGACAACAAGGTACAACGACGAGATAAAGCATCGGCTACAACATTACTCTTCCCATCTTTATATTTGGATGAAAAGTGAAATGATTGTAAGAATTCAACCCATTTCGCATGCCTATGATTCAACTTCTGCGGCCCATTAATATACTTCAAGGATTCATGATCGGAATGCAATATAAAATGGTTAGGACGGAGATAGTGACTCCAATGATCAAGAGCCCGAACAATAGCATAAAATTCCTTATCATAAGTGCAATAATTCAATCGAGCTCCACCCAATTTCTCCGAAAAATAGGCTATAGATCTTTTCCCTTGGATCAAAACAGCACCTATACCTACGCCACTAGCATCACACTCAACCTCGAATGGTTGAGAAAAATCGGGTAACGCCAATATAGGAGCGGTACACAACCGTTCCTTAATCAGTTCAAAGGCTTGTTTAGCTACCACACCCCATTCAAACCCGCCCTTCTTCAAAGACTCCGTAATAGGGATGGTTATGGTGCTAAAATTACGAATGAATCGTCGATAAAAGGAAGCAAGCCCATGAAAAGATCGTACCTCACTAACTGTTTTAGGCTCCGGCCATGATCGAATTGCTTCGATTTTTGATTGATCAACCGAGACACCATCCTTGGACACCACGTATCTCAAGAGCACCACGCTCTCCACAAGAAAAGAGCACTTCTCTCGATTCCCATAAAGTTTCTGATTACGCAATGTTTCGAACACTTTTCTCAAATGTTCAAAATGCTCATCAACACTCCTGCTATACACCAAAATATCGTCAAGATAAACCACAACAAACCTGCCCAAGAAGGATTCAAGTACCTCATTCATCAATCTCATGAAGGTACTTGGAGCATTGGTAAGACCGAATGGCATGACGGTCCATTCATATAATCCATGCTTCGTTTTAAAAGCCGTCTTCCATTCATCACCCTCACGCATCCGAATCTGATGGTAACCACTCCTAAGGTCGATTTTTGAGAAGATAACCGAACCATGAAGCTCGTCAAGCATATCATCAAGTCTCGGTATTGGAAAGCGATATTTGATGGTTATGTTGTTTACAGCACGGCTATCAACACACATACGCCATGAACCAGCTTTCTTTGGTACGAGTAACACCGGAACAGCACAAGGACTCATACTTTCACGCATATAACCCCTCTCCATTAACTCATCAATTTGCCTTTGAAGCTCTTTTGTTTCTTCCGGATTACATCGATAAGCAGCCTTGTTTGGAAGAGTTGAGCTCGGAATAAGATCAATTTGATGTTCAATGCCTCGAATAGGAGGCAAACCAGCGGGTAATTCATCGGGAAACACATCCCCAAACTCCTCAAGCAAATCGTCAATTGGGTTATGTTCCTGCAAAACAACATTAGCACTCGAATTTTCTTTAGCATCAAGCAAATAAACTTGCTCTCCATGATCAATGGCACGCTCCACATCCCATTCTCCAATCAACATAGCAGCATGGGCTTTTGCTTTCGGTTTTGAACCTAAAGCACGGACAGCTTGTGGTGACATTGGTTTAAGCACAATTCGTTTCCCTTTGTCTTTCAACTCATACTCGTTACTCCTCCCTCAATGCAACACATCTCGGTCATATTGCCATGGTCGTGTTGGGGTTGGTGTCCTTAACAGTTAGTGCAAGGACTTATAAATCTCTAAAAGGATCAAAGGGCATACTTTTGGTATTATTATCAGTTGATCCACGTTTATCAATAACGGTTGGCTTGCTAGATAAGTTTGACGTTATTGTCATACAGATGGCGGTGATCAACTGGTCCCTAAAAGTCACACCTATAGGATACGTTTGAGTGATGTGACGGTATGAAAATACAGTCATGTAGATGCCAAATTTGACTAACCAGTTAGTCTGAGTTATTTGACTAATAATTAGTCAAAATGTGATGTTGAGATCTTATATTTAATACGGATTAAATATCATGGGCTAAAGGCGAATTAACAAGATTAATTCAGTAAAATTAAATATAAGCGTTTTATATTTAATTAAATGTATATTGAATATAATTATACAATACTGTTTTGTCGGACATGTATTAATAATTCAACTAACCCGTATTATTAGTTGATGCCTTAATTTCCGATAACCCATAACAGTTTATAATTAGACCGCGTCGTATACATCTTAGCGGATTTTATCGGACCACGAGTTTAATAAGGAGGAAGTGGACAAGCCCACTCCTCCCTAAGAAACCCACGGCCGAATGAGAGGGATCAAAAGGGAGAGTTGCTCCTCCCTTCTAACCTAATTCATTTGCTAATCAAAAATTAGGGTTTTTGGGATTTGTGCCTCCCGAATTCCGGATCTCTCATCCAACACAAACTCACAAAACTATCCCCTCGATATTGCAAGGCAATTAGGGGATTCTCTCTAGCACAAGGGCATTACTCGGACATCTTGGGTGCAACGATTAGGAGGAGATCTAACTTGATCTCTCATTGCCTTTTGCACTAGGACCGAAGGTTATTTCTATATCTTTATCGTTTCTTTATGTTTTTCGTTTTATGACTATATTCACATGTAAATTTTGCGTTATAATCCTACAATTAAAGGGTAGTATACGGATATTAACCTACAAGTGGTATCAGAGCGAGGCCACGCAATTTTTTATATGTGTTTTTCATCAAACGATTGTTGAAACGACGAATTTTGGTTAAAAAAATGTCACGGCTCACATTTTTTTTTACTCGGCAGAATTTTTTTTCTTGCTGCGTTTTTTTTTGTTGCTTTGTGCTTTGGGAACCGTGTCCATGTACACGGTTGTTGGTTGTTGTTTTGTTTTGTTTTCATTTCGATCTTTGCATTTTGTATTGTAATCGATATTCATTGCAATATGTTAAAGATCGATCAAAATGATTGCATAAAATTTCGTGTGGCTAATTTTTTTTTAGAAAACCGTGTGGCCTTCATGATCACGGCCTGTTTTCTGTTTTTTTTGCATTAATTTGCGTGCCACACAATTTTGTTAGATCGTTCGATCTCCTGTTTTCGTGTTGTTCTTTGCGAATTGTTGTTTTAAACGATAATTACAACAAGATGTGAAGAACGTGTCAATTGTATTTTGATTTCTATACGGATTAGATTAAAATTACAATTGTGTTTCATCAAACCGTTTTGTTTTGATCTTTAGTTGGTCACGAAATTGGGCCGTGTAATTTTTTTTAGATTTTTAATGCTCCCGTTTTTGTACAGCATTTAAAAAAAAAAAAAAAAAATTTTTGGGTATCTTAATCTTGTTCACGTACAGCGAGAGTAAAAAAAAAAAAAAAAAAATTCTGTTTTTTTTCGGCCCTTTAATGCATAAAACGTTTTTTTTCATGCTCTCGCTTGATTAGTGAAACGGTTCACCCACGTAAAATAAAGTTACTTTAACATGATTTATTGTAACGGATTATCTCGGATTAAAATTAACTTGACTAAAGCGGTTTTGTCATGTAATTTTAATTATCTTTGGTGGTTTGGATAAAAATTTAACATAATTACGGAATTATGTCACGAATAAATTTAATTTTTAGTTGATGCATTTTAATTTATCGTTCTTGTTTATATTTTGAATGTTTTGAATGCCTTTTAATTACGTATTTAATTATTTTGCAAACGGTTGTAACTTAGTGTGGCCTTAGTAGAACGTGTTACCGTAATGATGGAACACGGTCTTGGTTGTATTTTGAGATCTCGTATCTCCATTTTATTTCTTTTAATTACAGTTTTTATTTAGAATGTAAATAGGTTTATATTTGTAAATTTTAATTGTAATTTTTGAGAAGACTAAAGATGGAGACCGGAGCTCACTCCCGCTACATGGACAAAGATGGAACACCAAGACAAGCTTTCGGGTCCAACGGTGGATTCCAAAGTTGTATTTTGTTCTTTTTACTAGGATAGGCCACACTAGGAATTTTTTTTACGTATCGCATTCATTTTTTTATTTTATTGTAACGATAGTATGCATCATATTCCGCCTAAAAACCAAACCACCTAATTATTGCATGAAAACTGACACATATAGAGGTCACGAGTTAGTTTTCTATGACATTCGCATGTCACACGATTTTAAGCCATCACCCAAATTAATTCATTCACGCAAACGCTAGTTATTCGTTCACTTAATATGAATTAGAATTTAGTTGATGGGATCTTCCTCGTATAAACAAAAATTGAGAATAGTCTTTATAGGTCAAACTCCAATGAGTCCCTTCTTCGTCGGTAGGCATAATATGACCCCTTCTACGTCGGGTAAGTTGGAACCGATTGACCTATTTTATCTCAACACTATTGTCACTCGTACGATCCTGTGACGATGGTGGACTATAGATAGGATTTACGGAAATCTATCGACCAAGAGTTCTTCCAGAAGAATTAGCTAAACAGTTGGCTTATCAATTTACGTAAATTGAGTCTTGGGATCACTTGTATCATTCTTGAGGGAGATCAATTATGCAAGTGCATTGAGTCTACATGTTAAAATGAATTTTAAAATAGACTTAAATCACCTCGATGAGTTGCTTATTTCGTTTTGTTTTTCTTTCTTTTTCGGTGTAGATCACGTTCTTTAAAGCGCAAATAACAAATGGTTGGTTCTGCTGATAACCCAATGCCAAGTGCCACATTGGACCGTGAGTCCGGGCTTCGGATCTTCATGAATCAGATGAATCGGTCTACTCGATCGAAGAATGATGGATCCAACCGGAGGCGGGAGGCGGCATTACGGAATGCTGCCGCTGGCGATGGGAAGCTCAAATATCTATTAGAGCCCCCTCCCGCAAACCCAGGTCCCACGGCTAGAGCTGCTGAAATCACCAAGTTTAATGATTTCTGTATGGAAGCGGGTGCGATTAAAAACGTACTCATTTTTGCAATGGAATCAAATTTGCAGAAACGCTTCATAGCCCATGGTGCGAACAAGATTTTCACCACGCTCACCAAGGAATTCTCGAAAGCACCGAGAATCGTGACCTATGAGCATACCACTCGCTTCTTTGATGCGAGACTCGAAAAGGGCCAACTGTTAGCCCACACATTCTCGCATGATTGAGAATGTCGAGAAAGCTGGAGACCTTTGATTGTAACATTAGCGAGAACATTGTTATCGACCGCATGCTTCATTCACTCCACGATGGTTTTTCGCAATTTAGAGCGAATTACTATATGAATGATTTGAAGAAAACCCCACATGAACTGCACTCCCTTCTCGTACAGACCGAGAAGGACATGAAGCTCAGTGGGAGCGTGAAACAGGATGTTCTCGTTGTGTCCAACAAAGGGAAAGGTAAGGGCAAAGCTCGTGCAAACCTAGCGAGTAGGTAAACCGAAGTTTAAGAAGTCGGGTCCAGGTAAGAGTGGGCCTGGTGAGTCGAGCAACTCATCAGGCGCGACAAAGAGCAAAACCGAAAACATGGAATGCCATCACGCCACAAGATGGGCATTGGAGGCGTACATGTCCTGTTTATCATGAGGACATAAAAGCGGGTCGCGTTAAACCTGTTGGTATGTCTTCTTCTTCTACTTTTATTCATATGATTGAGATTAACCATGCAAGTTACGGAACTTAGGTACTAGATACTGGTTGTGGTTCTCATCTGTGTAATCATGTGCAGGGCCTCCGAAATCTCGAGCCTCTCGTAAAGGGTGAGGTTGACCTGCGTGTTGGGAATGGAGCAAGAGTGGCTGCCATCTCAAAGGGGACATATGTGATCCAGCTTCCTAGCGGATTTGAGTTATCATTACATGATTGCTATTATGTTCCTAGTCTTTCGAAAAACATTATTTCAGTTTCTGCACTTGACAAACTTGGTTTTTCATTTGTAATAGAAAATAATGCTTGCATTTTCTCTTTACACAATATGATTTATGGCAAGGCAGTCTCCTTGAACGGAATTTATGTTTTAGATCAGACGACCGAAATATTACACGTAATGAATAAAAGGTTAAAGGTTGGTGACAAAGATCAAACGTATCTATGGCACTGCCGTATAGGACACATTAATGAAAAACGCGTAAAACAGCTCATTAAAAATGGAGCTATCTCGGCCTTTGATTTTCAATCATTTGGCACGTGTGAATCATGTCTCATCGGTAAGATGACTCGTATTTCCTTCAAAGGTGTTGGAATGCGCTGGCGCGACCTATTAGGGCTCATACACACGGATGTATGTGGTCCTATGTCAATCACCGCACGAGAAGGCTATAGGTATTTCATCACTTTCACGGATGATTTAAGTAGATATGGCTATGTCTACTTAATGAAGCACAAAAGTGAATCCTTTGAGAAATTCAAAGAATACCAAAATAGGGTACAGAACCTACTTGGTAGAAAGATAAAAACACTACGTTCGGATCGTGGTGGCGAGTATCTTTCTCACGAGTTTGATCAACACCTTAAAGATCAGGATCGCCCTACGATTAACTCCACCTGGAACACCTCGGCTGAATGGTGTGTCCGAACGGAGAAATCGAACACTACTTGATATGGTTCGATCCATGATGAGTCACACGGTTTTACCCGATTCATTATGGGGTTATGCTCTTTTGTCAGCCGCTCTAATACTTAACCGAAGTCCGTCTAAAGTTGTTGACAAGACTCCATATGAACTATGGAAGGGAACGGTCCCTAACTTGTCCTTTATACGGGTTTGGGGCTGCGAGGCTTATGTCAAGTGGAGACTTGAAGATAAGCTCGGCCCGCGATCGGTCAAGACATACTTTATAGGTTATCCTAAAGGCACACGTGGTCATTACTTCTATTCGCCAACCGAACAACGCGTTTTTGTTGCGGCGAGTGCGACATTCTTAGAGAAGGAATTTCTCGAGAATGCAAAGAGTGATAGAACCTTCGACTTGTCGGAGATTCAAGAACCAAATACCGAGCAACCATTGGAGGAACCAATTCCTTCAATCCCGCTGCGGTTAACATTCTGAGGAACCTAGGAGGTCGGGAAGAGTCTCTATTCCTCCGAACAGATACATTGGTCCTGGTCGAGGAACATGACATAGATGACATTCTACTCTTAACGAGTAGTGAACGCGCAACCTATAAAGGTGCCATGACCGATTCGACTCAAAGCTATGGCTTGAGGCCATGCAATCCGAGATGGACTCCATGTATGAGAACAACGTGTGGGATCTTGTTGACTTACCCGCTAAGGTTCGTCCCCTTCAATGCAAATGGCTTTACAAGATAAAGCATTGTGTGGAAGGTCAACAAGATATCTACAAAGCACGACTAGTTGCTAAAGGTTTCACCCAAGTGCCAGGTTTGCACTACGATGAGATTTTTGCACCCGTAGTCATCTTTGCGTTCCATTCGGATTATTTTAGCGATTGCCGCTTTTC
This sequence comes from Silene latifolia, assembly GCF_048544455.1. Taxonomy (NCBI): domain Eukaryota; kingdom Viridiplantae; phylum Streptophyta; class Magnoliopsida; order Caryophyllales; family Caryophyllaceae; genus Silene; species Silene latifolia. The sequence goes on from NW_027413274.1 coordinate 52,198, forward strand.
ATGACTATGAAATTTGGCAAATGGACGTGAAAACCGCCTTCTTAAACGGTTTTTGGGAGGAAGAGTTGTACATAGTACAACCCAAGGTTTCATCGATCCAAAGACATCCTAAGAAAGTGTGCAAGCTTAAGCGTTCCATTTATGGACTTAAGCAAGCATCAAGGAGTTGGAATCATCGCTTCGACCAAGTGATAAAAGAAAATGGATTTACTCGATCGGTCGAGGAACCATGTCTATATATCAAGTCGAGTGGGAGCAAGATTGTCTTCCTAATATTGTATGTTGACGACATACTCCCGATTGGGAATGACATACCTCTCTTAACTTCGGTGAAAGTATGGTTGAAAAACCATTTCCGGATGAAAGATCTGGGAGAGGCACAAAGAATTCTAGGCATCCGTATCTATCGAGATAGATCACGACGGATGCTATCTCTCGATCGGGGAGTCTTACATAGACAAAGTCCTAGAGAGATTCAAAGATGACTAACTCCAAGAAGGGGTTCCTTCCTATGTCTCCGGGGTGCATTTGAGCAAGTCTCGGGCACCAGAGACACCGGAAGCAAAAGAGCGCATGGCACGGATACCTTATGCCTCGGCAATAGGATCTATCATGTATGCCATGATATGCACACGTCCGGACGTGGCATATGCATTGAGTATGACAAGTCGATTCCAACAGCATCCAGGTGAACCACATTGGTTGGCTGTCAAGAACATTCTTAAGTACCTACGGAGGACTAAAGATTGGGCATTGACTTATGGAGGCGAACAAAAGCTATGCGCAACCGATTCTGCAGATGCTAGCTTCCAAACGGATCGTGATGACTCGAAATCTCGGTCTGGATTCGTTTTTACTCTTAATGGCGCTGCGATCGTCACTGGAAGAGTTCGAAACAAAAATCATGCAGATTCTACGACCGAGTCCGAGTACTATGCCGCGTACGAAGCTACAAAGGAAGCGATATGGATGCGTCAATTCTTACATGGGCTATCCGTAGTGCCTAGTTCGAATGACCCGATCACCATCTATTGCGACAATAGTGGTGCCATCTTCCAAGCTAAGGAGCCAAAGTCTAGCAACAAGTCTAGACATGTACAACGGAAAGCTCATCTAATCCGGGATTACGTGGAGCAAAAGGAGGTAGTGATAGAAAAGATTGCTACGAGATGATAACATAGCGAGATCCTCTCACTAAAGCATTACGACAAGATAAGCATGAAGGGCACGTTAATTCCATGGGAATTAAACGTGTTCCTAAGTTGTAGTACTCTTTTATGGATTAGATTCATTCGCTTTTGTACTATATACAACATCATCGTTTTGATATTTATATATTTTGTTTTTCATGTGGTTTTGTACGACAAATTTTGAACACCACAAAGTGAACTGAACGAACATTATATTTTTCAGTCCTTAATTGCCCACATGAGCTGATAACTCTGGCAATTATTTTGTGACGTTGGTTGATGGTGGGTTCAACGAGCCATAAGTCAACCGGTTGACTGACCAATCACAGAGGCGATTTATACGGATATTTCGTAGAACACAATTGTGACAACGACGTGGAGTCCTAAATGTTTTATAACATTCGGTGCCCGGTCGTGGATAGGACCTCCATGGTGATCCTAAGAGTCGATTCTTTGACTATCGACTGTCTCTTGAGACTAAGGCAGATTTTGGGTGATTTTGGTTTCTTTCTCACGGTCATCCGTAACAGGGGGCCAAGTAGATTTTTTCTGGGTCATTTCATGCTGTGCTTAGATCGGAAGGAGTTCGAGTTGAAGGAAATATTCAGCCTTTATCAGGTACTCGATATTTCTCAGGGCCACTCGAGGAGTCAGAATCGAAATGCATGGCCATGCTCGGATACGGATTCGTTTTATCAGTTAAGTTACTCTCTAGTCGGGGAAACCACTCTAGATCCAGATCGATTGTAAAATACGACCTTTGTGGATCCAGATCTGCAAATTGTTTTACATTGAGTGGGAGAAATTTTAAATGAATATGAGAATCGGTTATCGCACATACACTTGCACGGACAAGTGGGAGTTTGTTGAGCCTGTGTGTCCTCCGTTAGTGCGGATAACGTCATTGCACATACACTTGTACGGACAAGTGGGAGCTTGTTGGGGTTGGTGTCCTTATGTGATTAGTGCAAGGACTTATAAATCTCTAAAAGGATCAAAGGGCATACTTTTGGTATTATTATCAGTTGATCCACGTTTATCAATAACGGTTGGCTTGCTAGATAAGTTTGACGTTATTGTCATACAGATGGCGGTGATCAACTGGTCCCTAAAAGTCACACCTATAGGATACGTTTGAGTGATGTGACGGTATGAAAATACAGTCATGTAGATGCCAAATTTGACTAACCAGTTAGTCTGAGTTATTTGACTAATAATTAGTCAAAATGTGATGTTGAGATCTTATATTTAATACGGATTAAATATCATGGGCTAAAGGCGAATTAACCAGTTAATTCGTAAAATTAAATATAAGCGTTTTATATTTAATTAAATGTATATTGAATATAATTATACAATACTGTTTTGTCGGACATGTATTAATAATTCAACTAACCCGTATTATTAGTTGATGCCTTAATTTTCGATAACCCATAACAGTTTATAATTAGACCGCGTCGTATACATCTTAGCGGATTTTATCGGACCACGAGTTTAATAAGGAGGAAGTGGACAAGCCCACTCCTCCCTAAGAAACCCACGGCCGAATGAGAGGGATCAAAAGGGAGAGTTGCTCCTCCCTTCTAACCTAATTCATTTGCTAATCAAAAATTAGGGTTTTTGGGATTTGTGCCTCCCGAATTCCGGATCTCTCATCCAACACAAACTCACAAAACTATCCCCTCGATATTGCAAGGCAATTAGGGGATTCTCTCTAGCACAAGGGCATTACTCGGACATCTTGGGTGCAACGATTAGGAGGAGATCTAACTTGATCTCTCATTGCCTTTTGCACTAGGACCGAAGGTTATTTCTATATCTTTATCGTTTCTTTATGTTTTTCGTTTTATGACTATATTCACATGTAAATTTTGCGTTATAATCCTACAATTAAAGGGTAGTATACGGATATTAACCTACAGGTCGTCCCAACAAAATATGATAAGCATCCATGGGAATAACGTCACACAACACCTCATCGACATAGGAACCCATAACCAAACCAACCCGGGCCTGTTTTGTCACCTTAACGCTGCTACCATCATCCAACCAATGCAACGCATATGGGTGTGGGTGTTTAGTAGTCACAAGACCCAATTTTGACACCATTTCAGTCGAGGCCGCGTTGGTACAACTACCCCCATCGATAATTAGACTACACCACTTATCATTTACCCGACACTTGGTATGAAACAATTGATTTCTTTGTTCCGAATCAGTAGGTATAGTCTTTACTTGCAAGGTTCGCAAAACCAGATTTGTGTCGTAAATTGGTGCCTCATAGTCCTCTACTAACTCGTCCTCTTCCTCACCTTCATTGAAATTAAACAGTTCACCCAATTGTTCTTCCTCGGCCAACAACTCATCTCTACACTCTACCGCCTCTCTCAAGGTCACGACTCTTTTGTTTGGACACATACTTTGATAATGACCGAAACCTTGACATTTGAAACAACGGACTTTGGACAGATTAGTCTCCTTGGCCGTGGTCCTAGGGGTAGTGTTTGAGGATGACGTGGCTTTGCTAGGACTCACAAACGAACTACTAGGTGTTTCGGTTTTAGGGGTTGTTTCAGTTTTGGTCCATGATTTATTCTTTCCCGAGTCTGGACTCGACCCTCCCCCATATTTAGACTTCCCTTGTGACTCCACTTTTAAACAAAGACCATAAAGAGTATCAAAATCAGAATATGGGTATAACTCAACGGAACTAGCAATATTATAATTCAATCCACGCAAAAATCTAGACATTTTTTGATCTTCTACTTCCTCCAATTCACCCATCAAACATAAGTTTTCAAATTCATCAATATATTCACTAACACTTAATTTTCCTTGTCTCAAATCAGCAATCTTACGATATGTAGCTAACCGATGGGTCGTTGGCACATACCTTGTACGAAGTTTACATTTCAGAGACTCCCAAGAATCTATCTTTTCCTTCCCCGCGCGCACCCTCTTGGCCTTCAACCCTTCAAACCAAAGAGATGCTCCCTTGCTTGATTTCAGAATTGCATACTTGCACCTTTTCTCGTCATCCAACTCCTTGAAATCAAACGTACGATCTATCTTCCGTTCCCACTTCAAATAGGCCTCGGGAGCAGCCCCTCCAACGAACTCAGGTAGTTCGTTAACTTTGAATGGTTCAGCCACCCTTTCAAAACGCCTTGGTTGCCACCTATCATCCCTTTCCTGCACGTTTCTCAAGGTATCTCGGAGTTGCTGCAAAAAGTTAGGATTATCAAAATCCATAGATAAATAAGGATCAAGAGCCGAAGTTCGATACCACAAATGATACTGAATCGAGCAAAATGGAATTAAGAACGAATTGGACAAAGTCTTGAGGACTTTCGTACTAGGTCTGTATGAGACCTAAAACCGACTAATTTAGAGAACAAAAGATTAAAGATTAACGGACTGTTTTTGGCGAACCGAACGTACTAGGTACTGTAATACTCCGTATTTATGGTCTTGGGGGTACTCTATCGAGTAGCCCTTACTCTGTCGAGTAAGGGTATGTTGCAGAATAAAATAGTTTCTGACCTGTTGGGCACTCGATCGAGTAGTTGGGGCACTCGATCGAGTAGGGGGTACTCGATCGAGTACCTTGGGTACTCGATCGAGTGTCCGGTTTATCGGGGGAGTTTTCTCGGGTTTTGTTAATTACGCGATTAAGGTATTTAAATCAATTCGTCTTTGTTCTAAATCACTTTTTACAAAACCTAAAACCTGTTTAAGAGAGAAAGCAACTTGTCTTCTTCCTAATCGCGTTCTTGACAATTCCCGGAGTTCAGACGGTCGGATTGCATCGTAGGTTGTGTCGTTGGATTCCTTGCGTCAAGGGTAAGCTTTTAATATAATTTATATACCGTTTTGTTAAGATTGATGAAACCCTAATTTGGGATTTGGGGGTTTTATGAGTAAGTAAGTAATCGGTAGCCTTTATGTGTTATGTGTGATAGGAGGAGAATTCGTAGAGGAGCCGTTTTGAGACAGCTGTTTAGATCGTCTGCGTGTTTGCTTTCCAGGTAGGATTTCCTACTCAGTATTAGTCCCATAATGGGATATTGGTGATGTGCTGTAGTTAGCTGTCTGATTGTGATTGTGTTTGTGATTGTGATTGTGATTGTGGTTGGTTGTGATGGTTCTCGAGATGCGTTCTCGGCTGAGTGGGGTCACTTGCGGGAGTGATCTCACGCCCTAGTTTCGCCTTCTGTGGAACCCGCCACAGAAGGGATGTGCACATTAATGATACAGGGTTATCGCTCGTACGATGAGCGGGGCTTAGGTGGGAACGGCTGCGGTCCCCCACTGGCAGGGCTGGTCCAGTGGACAGTCAGTGTTGAGATGATGATGGGAGTTGGTGTTGTGTGTATGTGTGACAGTTCAGCTGTCTGTTTGCCTTATTGTTATTATCTATTTTGATTGTGTGATTAGTACTGACCCCGGTGTTGTTTTGTAAAACCTGCGGTGATCCATTCGGGGATGGTGAGCAGATATTGAGCAGGTATAGAGATGGTACTGGATAGCTGGGGATGGCCACGACATGACGATAGAGTCTTCCGCTGTAGTTTAGTCTTGATTTACATTTCATTTGAGAACAGTTAGTTGGAATAATGTATTGTACTTTCAGTTGGTTTGAGGATTGTAACTTTTCATTAAAGCACTTATAATAAATGTTGTTTCTATTTTGTCTATTTGATTATCATGCCTCGGGCAACCGAGATGGTGATGTCTCCATACCTGAGTGGTCCTGGTAAGGCACTTGGAGTATGGGGGTGTTACAAATGGTATCAGAGCGACGATCCTGAAACCTGTAACCAATGAACTTAATGAACATAGGGAGTCAATTAAAATGAACCCGGGGTAAAAGTTGTAGGAGCTAGTGCAAAGGCTTGGGAGACGTCCTAAAGTCGCAAGGGGTCGCCCTACAGCTTTGAACCGGTCACGTGGGGTAAATATGTGTTGAGTCATGTGTGTGCTTAGTAACTTGTGTAACAATGTGATGGAATGTGATGATGGATGGATGTTTAAATTGAAAGTTGATGAGATGAAAGGAAGGTGATGATATATATATATACCAACATTGTTGATAGCATGATGGAATGTTTTATAACGTGGCAATTAATAGCATGAATGTTATGATGTAATGTGATTTTATAAAGTTATCATGTTAGTGTGTGACGTAATATGCGGGTAGCTTTTACGTAATAGTGATACTTGATCGAGTGAGACTAACTCGATCGGATAGGTTTCTGACGATTTTGGACCAGAATCGAGTTTTGGGGCACTCGATCGAGTAACTAGGGGTACTCGATCGAGTAGGGGGTCACTCGATCGAGTAGCCTAGATACTCGATCGAGTGGGTTAGAGATCAGAAGGTCTGTTTGGTTCTGGAGTTTGGGTACTCGATCGAGTACATGGGGGCACTCGATCGAGTAGCCCGTTACTCGATCGAGTGGGTTTGGATACTCGATCGAGTGGGTTCTGGGCAACGCGTGTTCGTGTTTTGAGGATTAGTACGCGTGTTTATGTTTATCCCTTTCTTCTATAGCTTCAAGATGCCGCCCAAGAGAAACGCTTTGTACGCGAGAGCTGAGGTTATGACTACGGATGACATCGTTAAAATGTTGGAACATCAAGACGCTCTTCTGAGAGACCCCGAAGAGAGTGAATGAGGACAAGGACAAGAGTAAGGAGAAGGAGGTTGACCATGCTAAAGTCAGCCTCTATATCGCGAGGTTTAACCCGAAGGAGTACAAGGGAGTTGAGGAGCCTAACCACCTTGATAGTTGGTTGAGGGAGATGGAGAACATCTTTGGATTTAGTTCGCTGTCCGGATGAGATGAGAGTGGATCAGCTGCATTCTATCCGAGGGAGGCAAAATTTGCAAGTGGTGGGATTCCGTGAAAGTGAGTGCCAAGGAGATGTATACCAACCAGGGGTTACCTGCTATACCTTGGGAGGAGTTTCGTAGGGCTGTGAGGAAGGAGTTCGTACCAGAACATGTGAGGAGTAAGTTGAGGGAGGAGTTTGATAAGTTTAAGATGACTGCGGAGATGTCTGTGGATGAGTACTACAGACAGTTCAATGAGAAATCCAGATATGCTGAGGACATGGGTTTGAGTGATGAGAATTTGGCTTTGAGGTTTGAGAGTGGACTAACCACGAAAATTATGGATAAGTTACCCGTGGGAGTCCTCACTGATGTGAAGGAAGCATATGAGAGGGTGGGGAGAGAGCGAGAGACTAGTGGAGATGGCTCGGGAGAGGTCCGGTGGAGAGAAGAGGAAGTCGGAGAGCGAGGGTGGTGGCCAATCTAATTACAAGAAAGGCAACCACAATCAATCTAAGGGATTTTCTTCGGTTCGGGTTTAGTCTTTGGAACTTCCTTTGGGCGAGGTCGTGGGAGTGTGAGCAAACCGGGAGTGACTGCTTTGGTTGTGGTGGCGTAGGCCACAAGAGGCATGAGTGCACGAGCGCACCGAGATCTTTTCAGAGACCTGCACAGAGCTTTGCGAGCAACAGACCAGCTGGATCATGGCCAAACCGGGGAGGTCAGAGCTATCAGAATGGAGGCAACCGCAACGGCGGTAATTCTTATCGAAGACACCGATGAACAACAACAACAACAATCAAGGGTCGGGTGCTAAGCCGACCGCATCGCCTAGTAATCTTGTCCGGGAGGTGGGCGGAAGACCGATGGCAAGTTGTTCATGATGGACAAGAAGGCGGTGAGGAGGATGCGCACGTTATCACCGGTACATTCCTTGTTAATGGTATTCCTACGTTTGTTTTGTTTGATTCGGGGCTTCTCGATCGTTTGTGTCTTGAGTCATGTAAAACAGTTGGGTTTGAGAGTATATGAGTCCGTTAGGGAGCAAGTTTTCATACCTTGGGTGAGTCTCGTATCGTGTGGGAGGTTGTTTAGAGATGTATCTTTGATAGTGGGGCAAGTCGATTTCCCTGTAGACTTGTTAGAATTTCCTTTTAATGGTTTTGAGATGATAGTTGGGATGGATTGGTTAGGGAAGTATAAGGCTAAGATAGACTGTCATCAAAAGAGAGTGTCCCTAAGAGGTCCTAAGGGTGTAAGTGTGTCTTATCGTGGGTTTCTAGTCAAACCCAAAGTTAAGTTGATCGGTTGTCACTTTGAAGTCGTATCTGAGGAAGGGATGTCCTCTGATTTTGTGCCACGTGAGAGATGACCGGATAGAGAGCCCGGCAGTTGAGGAGATACCAGTGGTGGGGGAGTATGCAGATGTCTTTCCAGAGGAGATTCCGGGGTTGCCACCGAAGAGGGAGATAGATTTCACCGTAGAGTTGAAGCCAGGGACGGGGCCAATCTCTAAGGCACCGTACCGTATGGGTCCTAAGGAGATGGAGGAACTTAGGAAGCAGTTGGATGATTTGATAGAGAAGGGATACATTAGACCAAGTGTATCGCCTTGGGGAGCACCAAAGTCTTTGTTCGTGAAGAAGAAAGATGGGAGTTTGAGGTCAGTGCATAGATTACCGGGAGCTGAACCGTGTGACGATAAAGAACAAGTATCCTTTGCCAAGGATAGATGACCTGTTTGATCAGTTGAGTGGTGCAACGGTCTTTTCTAAGATCGATTTGAGATCGGGATACCATCAGGTGAAGATTAGAGATGTGGACATACCGAAGACAGCTTTCACGTCGAGGTATGGCCATTATGAGTATGTGGTGATGCCATTTGGGTTGTCCAATGCGCCGGCAGTGTTTATGGATTTGATGAATAGGATCTTCAGACAGTTCTTGGATCAGTTCGTAGTAGTGTTTATCGATGACATCCTAGTCTACTCTAAGACTAAGGAGGAGCATGAGGAGCATCTGAGGATCGTGTTGCAAACTTTGCGAGATCATGAGTTGTATGCTAAGTTGTCTAAGTGTGAGTTTTGGTTGGAGAAAGTTGCTTTTCTGGGGCATGTAATCTCTAAAGATGGGGTAGCTGTGGATCCGGCGAAGATTGAGGCAGTGACAAAGTGGGAAGCACCGAAGAATGTCGCTGAGGTGAGGAGTTTCTTGGGTTTAGCTGGGTACTACAGGCGGTTTGTGAAGGATTTCTCCAAGATAGCTAGACCGATGACAGCGTTGATGAGGAAAGAGAACAGGTTTCGTTGGGATGAGAGTTGTGAGAAGGCGTTCCAAACCTTAAAGGAGCGTTTAACCACAGCTCCTGTCTTGGCATTGCCTGAAGGGAGCGAGAATTTTGAGGTTTATACCGATGCTTCGAAGAATGGGTTGGGATGTGTGTTGATGCAGAATGGTAAGGTGATTGCCTATGCTTCTAGGCAGTTGAAGCCTTATGAAGAGAACTACCCTACTCATGACCTGGAGTTGGGTGCAGTGGTGTTTGCTCTCAAGATTTGGAGGCACTACCTTTATGGAGCAATCTTTAAGGTATTTTCGGATCACAAGAGTCTCAAGTACATCTACACGCAGAAGGAGTTGAACATGAGACAGAGGAGGTGGATGGAGCTGATTGGCGACTACGACATGGAAATCATCTACCATGAAGGAAAGGCCAATGTTGTTGCTGATGCTTTGAGTAGGAAGAGTGTACATTCCTTGTGTACAGCTCTATCTTTGATGAGGTTGAGAGATGAGGTAGCGAGCTTTGGGATTCATATGATGCAGAAAGGAGATACCATGAGTGATATGACAGTACAGCTTGAGTTTTATGATGACATTCGGGATAAGCAGGCTTTGGATCCTAAGATAGTGGAGTGGAGAGCTGGAGTAGAGAAAGGGACAGTGTCCCGGTTTTCGATACATACAGATGGTAGTTTGAGGTTCGATGGTAGGTGGTGTGTTCCTAATGACGAGGAGTTGAAAAAGACAATCATGACAGAAGCGCATTGCACACCATATTCAGTTCATCCGGGTGGAGACAAGCTTTAGAAAGATCAAGAAAACGTTTTGGTGGCTCAGGATGAAGAAAGAGACATTTGAGTTTGTGTCCGTTGTTTGACATGCCAGAGAGTTAAAGGGGAACAGAGAAGACCACAAGGTAAGGTTCAGTCTTTGGAGGTGCCTGAATGGAAGTGGGAATCCATTTCCATGGATTTTATTGTGGGTTTACCTAAGAGTCAACAAGGTAACAATATGATTTGGGTGATAGTGGATCGTTTGACCAAGTCAGCTCACTTTGTTCCAATGAAAGATACATGGACTAAGGCACAATTGGCTATGGCCTATCGAAAGAACGTGCTTAAGTTACATGGAGTCCCTAAGGACATAGTGTCTGACAGAGATGCGAGGTTTATATCAAGGTTTTGGAAGGAGTTGCAGGAATCGTTGGGAACAGCTTTGAAGATGAGTACAAAGATTTCATCCTGCGACAGAGATGGGCAGATCGAGAGAACAATCAAGACTCTTGAGGATATGTTGCGAGCTTGTGTGATGGATTTTGGTGGTAGCTGGGAGCAGAGGTTGGATTTAATAGAGTTTTCTTACAACAACAGCTATCACACTAGTATTGGTATGGCACCGTTTGAGGCTTTGTATGGGAGGAGATGTAGGAGTCCAATCTGTTGGGACGATAGTGCTGAGGCAGTGGTTTTAGGACCAGAGATGGTACATGAGATGGTGGAACAGATTAAGATGATCAGGGAACGGATGAGAGCGGCTCGGGATCGACGAGAAGAGTTATGCAGATCTACATCGTCGGGACATAGAGTTTCAGGTTGGGGACAAGGTTCTTCTGAAAGTGTCTCCTATGCGTGGAGTTATGAGATTTGGGAAGAAAGGCAAGCTAAGTCAGAAGTTTATAGGGCCTTATGAGATCTTAGAGCGAGTTGGGGAAGTGGCTTATCGTTTGGCTTTACCGGCCGCTTTGGAGAGAGTGCATAATGTGTTTCATGTATCGCAGCTGCGGAAGTATGTGAGTGACCCGTCGCATGTGTTGGAGCAGAGAGAGCTTAGAGTGGATGAGTCTTTATCGTACCTTGAGGTGCCTAAGCGAGATCCTAGACCGAAAAGTTAGAAAGACCGGGAGTGGTGAGACAGTTTTGCTTAAGATCCTTTGGTCTAACCATGAGACCGAGGAAGCTACATGGGAGGCGGAGGACATCATGAAAGAGCGTTACCCTTTCCTTTTGATCAGTACGTATGGTTACGAGGACGTAACCTTGTTTCTTTAGGGGGTAGGAGGTGATCGCGAGAGTTTTTAAGAGTTTTTACACCCTCTTGTTTATGTTGTGTCGGTATGTTGTGTCGGTATGTTTGTCGGGATAAGTGGGTTAGTAGCATGTTTCACGTTGTATTTATTTTTGGACCTTCGAGTCGGGAAGCTTATGGGGGTACCTTTGTTTGGTAGTGGTTTGAACTTCGGGGACGAAGTTCCTTTTAAGGAGGGAAGACTGTAATACTCCGTATTTATGGTCTTGGGGGTACTCTATCGAGTAGCCCTTACTCTGTCGAGTAAGGGTATGTTGCAGAATAAAATAGTTTCGACTGTTGGGCACTCGATCGAGTAGCTGGGGCACTCGATCGAGTAGAAAGTACTCGATCGAGTACCTTGGGTACTCGATCGAGTGTCCAGGTTTATCGGGGAGTTTTCTCGGGTTTTGTTAATTACGCGATTAAGGTATTTAAATCAATTCGTCTTTGTTCTAAATCACTTTTTACAAAACCTAAAACCTGTTTAAGAGAGAAAGCAACTTGTCTTCTTCCTAATCGCGTTCTTGACAATTCCGGAGTTCGACGGTCGGATTGCATCGTAGGTTGTGTCGTTGGATTCCTTGCGTCAAGGGTAAGCTTTTAATATAATTTATATACCGTTTTGTTAAGATTGATGAAACCCTAATTTGGGATTTGGGGGTTTTATGAGTAAGTAAGTAATCGGTAGCCTTTATGTGTTATGTGTGATAGGAGGAGAATTCGTAGAGGAGCCGTTTTGAGACAGCTGTTTAGATCGTCTGCGTGTTTGCTTTCCGGTAGGATTTCCTACTCGTATTAGTCCCATAATGGGATATTGGTGATGTCTTTGTAGTTAGTGTCGATTGTGATTGTGTTTGTGATTGTGATTGTGATTGTGGTTGGTTGTGATGGTTCTCGAGATGCGTTCTCGGCTGAGTGGGGTCACTTGCGGGAGTGATCTCACGCCCTAGTTTCGCCTTTCGTGGAACCCGCCACGAAAGGGGATGTGCACATTAATGATACAGGGTTATCGCTCGTACGATGAGCGGGGCTTAGGTGGGAACGGGCGTGCGGTCCCCCATCGGTGTGGCTGGTCCAAGTGGACGATCGGTGTTGAGATGATGATGGGAGTTGGTGTTGTGTGTATGTGTGACAGTTCATCTGTCTGTTTGCCTTATTGTTATTATCTGTTTTGATTGTGTGATTAGTACTTGACCCGGTGTTGTTTTGTAAAACTGCGGTGATCCATTCGGGGATGGTGAGCAGATATTGAGCAGGTATAGAGATGGTACTTGGATAGTGGGGATGGCCACGACATGACGATAGAGTCTTCCGCTGTAGTTTAGTCTTGATTTACATTTCATTTGAGAACAGTTAGTTGGAATAATGTATTGTACTTTCAGTTGGTTTGAGGATTGTAACTTTTCATTAAAGCACTTATAATAAATGTTGTTTCTATTTTGTCTATTTGATTATCATGCCTCGGGCAACCGAGATGGTGATGTCTCCATACCTGAGTGGTCCTGGTAAGGCACTTGGAGTATGGGGGTGTTACAGGTACGACCAGTTCTGATTTTTGTATATAAGGGATAGTGTTTTGAACAAGCAAGACCTATTACTTGATCAAAGTGAGTGAGATCAAGACATATTGATCAACAACTCGAGAATTTTAATTAGAATCGCGTTCTAATCAAAACCAGTTTTGTTTCTAAGCAAGAAACGATTTTTGTAAACACAAGTTTCAGCAAATTTCTGAATATTTTATTCATGAACTTGAAGGCTTTTTATAAGCTCCAAAGCAGCTGTGCAAAAGGTCCAAGCAAGGTGAAGAGTTGAGCAATCACTCTTCACTTAATTACAATACTTAAAGCTACTAGTTCATTGAACTTAGACAATCACTTATTAAGCTAATATTTTATTGTAAAACATAATCTGAAAATGTAAAGTAAAAACGTCTTGTGGACCGTCCTCCTTGGAATGCATGCTCCCCCCATCAGCTCGTCTTTTCCACACTTAGCAAATTAACAAAGGAAGGATAATTGGAGCTCCTAGGCTGAAAAGTACGAGCCAACATCAGACCATCACCTTGAGTGTTCACAACCAATTCGTCCAGCTCATCAACTAACTCCGAGTTATTAGTTTGGTCATTAGCTTGGTTCGCATCATCCCAAGTTTAAGGGTTAAACTCAAACAGGTAGTTTGAGGGTTAATCAGTTTTGCATCTCAGGGGCGGGTTTCTAGTGTCTTTTATTCCAAGCGTGAAAAAAAAAAAAAAAAAAAACTGTTCACTGCACGTGGTACTGTTCATCCGAAAAAAAAAAAAATTGTTCCCAAACGGTCTTTAAGGCGTGTCAAAGTCAAGATGTTGGTTGAATTTCCGATTGCGGTTGGAATTCAAAGGTTAAACTCGATCGAGGTAGTTCGAGGGTTGATCGACTTTTGATAACCCATATCATAGGTCCAAGAATCGGGACGATTCTTTTTGAAGAAAGGGAGTATGATACGAATATGGTCTCGAGTATTATTATTGGAAGACAAGTTAGCTCGTGTCCAAGTTCGTTAGTTTGCTCTCACATTCGGAGGAAGTCGGATCATTCATTTCAAGTGTCTTTATTTCTCTTTTAATATTTAGACAAAGTTGTAAATGTAGAATAAGAGTCCAAGAGTTTAGCTTTTATTCCTCCTAAATAGGTGCTCTTATTAGAGACCTTTCGTTTGTACTCAGGATTGCTAGTCTCGGCTATTTAAGCTAGCAATTTGGTTGAATATATAGACATTGAAGAGAGAATTGAGATAAAAAAAAAAGGATCGATGCGTTCGATAAAAAAATGTTAGAGTTTGACGCGAACAAGCTTTAACCCGAGTAATATTCAATAGGTCTTGAGTATTCTCACCCATTACTCGTGTTATAGGTCTAGCACCGAGTAAATATCCCATTGACTTGAATTCTACCCTTGAATTCAAGGCAAATATCCCTTTTGTTTAATTTTCTATTATTCCGCTTCCGTAATTTCGCATCAAGCGGTGATACTCATTGGTCCACACACATCGGTATGTATGAGTCCCAATAGTTCACTTGCTCGTGTCCCTTTACCACTAAAAGGATTTCGAGTCATTTTGCCAAGAAGGCAATATTCGCATGTTCCATATGATTGAAAATCAAATGGTGTAATCACATTAGTCGAAATTAATCTTTTGATGCGATTCTCGTTTATGTGACCTAATCGACAATGCCAAATGAACGATTCATTTGGATCACTTGATTTGAGTTGCTTTGAATGAATGTTGTAGATGTCATTAGTCGGATTCGAGGTTTCAAAAATGTAAATGCCATTAATGGAAGGAGCTTGGCATATAACCAAGTCGTTCCTAGAAATAGTACAACGATTGTTCTTAATGACAAAACAAAAACCGTCCATGTCTAACATAGCGATTGAAATAATGTTTTTAGAAAGTGTAGGCACATAAAAACAATTATGTAAATACAACTCAAACCCATTAGGCAAAGCTAATACATAAGTTCCCTTGGATTCGGCCGCTACTCGAGCTCCATTTCTAAGGCGTAGATCCACATCTCCTTTGCTAAGCCTATTCACGTCTCTTAACCCCTGTAAATGATTACAAAGGTGAGAACCACAACCGGTATCCAGTACCCATGTTGTAGTGGAAGTATAATTTACATCAATAACATAAATTTCTTTAGGAATTTTACCTTTTGGAACGATGATTCCTTCCCTTATATTTCGCAAATATACGGGACAATTCCTAAGCCAATGTCCTATGCCATAGCAATAATGGCACTCATCTTCAACTTGCTTGAAGTTTTTCCCTTTCTTTCCCTTCTTCTTAAACTTTTTTCCCTTTAAAGCAAGAACTTGATTGCTTGAGCTCCCACTAGTTTTGGCATCTTTCTCTTCCAAAGACAAAGATCCTATAGATTTTATGAGGTGGTCTTCCTGAGACCGGCTCACAAGAGATCTTGTAGGAGGTTTAGAAGAAGTGATAAAGTTTAGGTTTCCATCCGAACCTATCCCAAAATGAAGTTCTCTAGTAGTGTCGAAATCATTGTTGAAGCAAACGTCGTCAAAAACATTGTGGCAAGACTCAATAGTTATCGGTGTAGTAGCATTTGATGGATTCATTGTAATGAACTACAAGTATGGAGGAAAAGGAAATATCAACATATGTCTTTTTAATATCATACTTGTAAATAAATTAACAAGATATGAGCATTTATATAGTAACCTCTACCCAACTATTATAAATGATTCCAAGATCCAAATTCATATCAACTTGGGCACGGTGTGGCCGATGAATCCCTTATTAATATAACTCGGTGGATTAACTCTTTAATCGATTCTACTTTTAGAACTCTTGGTCGATAAAATTACATTAACATTTATCTTTAGCCCGGAACACATGCAACTACGGTTACGAATACTTCCGTTGAGCTCAATCCAAATTTCGAATAAATGTGTCCATGATCCAAACCCACATTAACTTGGGCACGGTGTGGCCGACGAAACCCTCATCAAAATGAATTCGGTGGATAGACATTTATCACCCACTTCCCCTACGTAACAAGGTTTGTACCCCGGTGTGGCCGAGTGCACTCACTCACGAAATAGGTTTTCATGGTTTCTACTTTTTGGTAAGGCTAAGTCTTAATTGTTTATTTTTAGCGAGAGGTCATATCAATTTATTATCTATCACGTTTTAAGTGAACTAAAGCGGTGAACTACGATAATTGTAATTGACACGGTCGATAAACTCGATTAAAATGATAAAACATGTTTTAGTTATGGCGATTTAGCGATGCATGCAACATATAAATAAAATGCAAAGCATAAAAAAAATCCTAGTATGGCCTTCCTAAAATAGTAAATCTAATATAACTATTACAAATTCGGAAACCAACTCCTTTGGTCCCTTGAACTTCGGTATAGGCACGCATCTCGAGGTAACACCGTCTTTAATGGATCGCCTTCTCGAGTGGCACCGTCTTCAAGGATCTCCGGAATAAATAAATTACATAACAAATTACGTAATTTCCTATTATACATTTGTAATTAAAATAAAATAAATGTATTTGTTCCAGGTGTAATTCCAGAGCAAGTATCTTTACCACCCGTGGCTTGTAGAATGATGTCTTGGGTTGAACCTTTCTCGCTTCTATCGTCCCTCACGGCCTCTCCTGCAACAATGAACGAACTGAGGGCTTGGCTTTGTGCCAAGCGTACTCACTCCGACGCTCAAGTCAGTGAACTTAAAGGATTAAGCCGTGTTGCTTGGCTAGGTATGTATTGTAGAGAGATAAGGGAGATATTACCAGATGAATAGTGTATTTAGGTTCAATTGTGGATTAGTTGGGGATCCCTTCCTCAAAGAAGGTTGAGGAGTATTTATAGGCTTTCACCTTTTGTCACGTAGTGGCCAAGTGGCCAAGTGGCTATCAGGTGGAAAGACCGTTCTACCCTCGGCCGATGGACCTATGGCAGGCCGGCCGAGGGTCCTGGATGTGAGTACGCGGATATGTGTCCCGGTGGCTAGTTGTCCGCCGAGACCAGTGACAGCCGATGGGCGCATCGGCTAGGCCCACTAAGTCGTTGACTTTTTGTGGATATCTTTGACCTTGCTCGGTGTGTTGACTTGGTCGAGGTGCGAGAATATGCCCCATCAATTTGCCCCCAGCGTAGTCTATGCCGTGGTATGGGCTCCGATGTATGCTGAGCATATATTCTGCACTAAGTAAATTTCGCAAATTTTTCTGTATCGGTGTCTTCTTGTGTATCGGCGGGACTCTTGTTAGGCCGTACCATATACCATATCCCCCCTCCACATGGATGCGTAAGGGTATCCGATGTGGAAAAGAACATGACGCTGGCCGAGACGGGGGTGAGAGTCTTAGGTTGACTTTGATTGCCCCCGGCCGGCGCTTCCTGGCTTGGTTGATCGGTAGCCGGCGGAGACTGGATACCTTTGACAGTGTGGGAGATGAACAGTCGAAGAGATGTGAATAGGCGTGTTGAAGGCGCTTGGTCACTGTTGCATTGATTGACATTCAACTGTTGCGACGATTGACATCCCGCGGTTGCATGCTTGACACGTGTGTGTTCGTTGATTGGTTGACGCTTCATGGGCCGTGCCCTGATTGGTCCTTCTCCATGGGCTTTTCCTATAAATAGGGCAGTTATTCCGTGATTTTGGCCTCCATTTTATTTTCGAAAATTTTCTCTAAAATCTTCATCTCTTCAAACTTTCAAGGGTTTTCTTCTTCTTAGTCTTCGGAGTATTTGATCCGGCGAGTGTTTTTCTTTAAGGTAAACAAGCAAACTTTTATTTTTTTCTTGCTAGTAATTTGTTGTGAATCATGTCCTCTGCTGATGCTGGACCTAGTAAACCTGCGTCGGGGGGCCCTAGGTCTCCTTCCCCTGAAGTTGATCCTCAAATTCTGGAGGAATGGGAGGATTCTGACTCTTTTGGTGATCTTGGTGATGATTTTGGTGATGATGCGGTAAGGTCCCGTCCGAGTGAGGGGAGACAGTACGTCATGGATCACGGCTATGTCTGTAAGATCCGTCTTGATAATGCTTGGTCCCGCAAGCTTGCCCGTTGTTCCGGCGGGAAACTTTTTGAGGATCATTTTTTCTTTGGTAGGGGATACGAAATTGTTATCCCTGAGAAGGGTCGGCCGTGTCTTTGCCCTCCGCCGGCCTGATCTTGGCGTATACTGCGACATCGGAGTACGGGCTCCGGTTTCCGCTGAATGGGTACGTTGTGGCCATAATTAGAGCCATGAACGTTGCTGTTGCCCAACTGCACCCGTTGGCCATGAGGACCATAATTGGTTTTGTCTGGCTCTGTCTTTTTAAGGGAGAGGCTCCGACGGTGAATTTATTCCGCCGACTCCATCATCTCAAACCGTCACTCTCGGCGCGTCGGATGGTACGAGTGTACAAACGGAGCGGGGTTATGTCTCTGACGACAAACTCTCTTCTTGCAAGGACTGGCAAGGTCGGTGGGTGTACGTTAAAGTGCCGGATGACTATCGCCGCCCCCCCCTTCCAAAGATCGGGTTAACTTGCGGTGTGAGACTAGGGCGGAGCATGACAGATGGGTCACTCGGAAGCATCTTAAAATGGATGCTAGCAGGGTCGTTCTCAAGGAGGATGAGAGGCTGGCAATGAGGCTCTTTGAGGTGGACAAGAGGGGGACGCCGAAAAGATGGATTCCCCCGACGCAGATCATTCTTCAGGATGAGCCGCTCTGCTATGTCGGCCTCATACCGGCCCTAGCACGGGGTGAGTGGGGTCGGTGTGAGGCCCATCGATGCTCTCAATGTTTCTCTATTTTCGAACTTCGATTTGTTTCTTCTGCTTGACTCTTGCTTTGTTCCTTTTGCAGACCACTTTGGACCGGACCTATCTGAGGATCTTCTTCGGAGAATGGGGCTGCACAAAGATAAAACCGTTGCCAACTTGCATCCCAAGGCTCTAGCCCATGACCGCAGGATGTCGCCAAAACGACCTTATGGAACAGCGATCGAAGGTCTTGAGCGAGGAGGAGGCGCAGGCGAGGGTTGTTAGCGGCGTGGTGCGTCGGACGCGGAAAACAAAGTCTTCAGCGGTAACGGCGCCGGCACCGGTTCCAACTCCCATCCCCTCCCCACAGACGGCGCCAATTGTTCCAGGTGTAATTCCAGAGCAAGTATCTTTACCACCCGTGGCTTGTAGAATGATGTCTTGGGTTGAACCTTTCTCGCTTCTATCGTCCCTCACGGCCTCTCCTGCAACAATGAACGAACTGAGGGCTTGGCTTTGTGCCAAGCGTACTCACTCCGACGCTCAAGTCAGTGAACTTAAAGGATTAAGCCGTGTTGCTTGGCTAGGTATGTATTGTAGAGAGATAAGGGAGATATTACCAGATGAATAGTGTATTTAGGTTCAATTGTGGATTAGTTGGGGATCCCTTCCTCAAAGAAGGTTGAGGAGTATTTATAGGCTTTCACCTTTTGTCACGTAGTGGCCAAGTGGCCAAGTGGCTATCGGTGGAAAGGCGTTTCTACCCTCGGCCGATGGACCTATGGCGGGCCGGCCGAGGGTCCTGGATGTGAGTACGCGGATATGTGTCCCGCCGGCTAGTTGTCAGCCGAGACCAGGTGACAGCCGATGGGTTTGACGGCTAGGCCCACTAAGTCGTTGACTTGCTGTGGATATCTTTGACCTTGCTCAGTGTGTTGACTTGGTCAGAGGTGCAGAATATGCCCCATCAGTATTAAATTACAAAACGGTGATACGAGATCAAAATAAATTACAACCGAATCGATATTCCCATACATTTCGGGTAATATCAATTAAAACTAAGGCCATACTAAGTAAAATTACATAATTCAAAAATTACATAAACTTAAAATATGACAATCATAAATACAATTCAGCATTATAATATGTATGAACATGCCCAATTTTATGCTAAATTGCCTTTAAGGAGCCAATATCGTATATTAATCGGTTTTTATGGATTTGTGTGATTTAACCTTTTAAAATCACAATAATTATATAAATTCATATTTATGTACAAGTTAATTACCCTAACCAACTTAGGACTCAAAATTAGTCTCCACTAACATTAGTGACAATAATTAACTTATATTTCTTAATATTGTTCATAAAAGGACTTAAAATTACAATATAATGCCATAAACTTTAAATAAATCATAAAAAGTTCAAATAAATTCAAAATTTGAAATTTTAAACTCATGAACATTCTGGAAAAATACCATGACACTCATAATGTTCAAAAACTAAGGTTAAAATTTTTGAAATTTATCGAGAAAAACAATGTCGCGGTTTATCGGATTTATCAATTATAACCATAAAAATATGAGAAAAATATTTTTATCAACTTTTCAATTTTAGATCTGAAATATGAGATAAAATTCAACATGTGACGTTTTTCTTTAGTCATGAAGTATGTTTTAGCAATTTATACTAAATGAAGTCACTATTTATGTGATTTTTTCATCAAAAATTCATAAATCATGTATAAAGACTTCATTATAGCCAATTATTTTATACACATCTTGTAAAATTGCATATGACAACATACTAAATTTACATGACCAGATTCGAAATATAACTCATATTAACCTATTTTTCCATTTAAATTCGATTTTATCTTGAAAAATCCATATTTCGAGCATAAGAACTCATAAAATTATGAACAATTACAGGTCATCAAAATATAAGATATGTGAAAACATATCCAAAAACCACTGGAAAAATCAAAGTTTAGCTAATTTTAGTCCAAAAATGACATTTTTATCATAAAATCACATTTTAATGCCATTATTATATAAAATGAACAATAAAAATCCATAAATTAACCAAAATATCCTAAATACATTTTAGGACTAGAAACTTTAACATGCATAATTTATTTCGTGATATATCATAATAAACACAAATTTATAATTTTTATTTGTTAATCGTATAACTCGGAAAAACTATAACCGATTTGCTTGCAAACAACCTAAGGCTCATGATACCGCTTGTTAGAAATCTATATCTCATTTTACAACATATTCATATATATGTTACAATTTAATTTAGTCATAAAATTAATTTAGATCTTATGCATGCAAACATAAATAAATATAGAGAAGAAATCGTTTTCCTTACTATAAAATTTCGGATCAAAGGGCACAAGTAAGATCTCCTTCTTACTTGTTCTTGAGCTCTCCTAATATGGATGAACAAAGATTCAAGGATAGAATCTCTCTCAAAGATGAATACCCAAAGTAACCCCTTAATAGATTAATATTACTTGATCTAGAATAATAATAATCTTACTAAAAATTGACCCAAAATATTGTTGGTACTCTTGTTTATTCGGCCAAGAGTAAGGAGGAATTTTGGAGTTTTTCTCTCTTTTGTTTTTCTTAAGATGTTTAGAGAGAAAGGCTATTTCTTACACTAGAAATTAGAAGAGTATGAATGAATAATAAAAACAACCAATTTGATTCTCATAGAGGGGGAAAACCGGTGGGTGTGGGAAGGGTGCCCTATGCATGGGCTTGATTCTCTAACCAAGAATATAGGCATGCAAGGCTAGGTGTAGGTTTCATAATTATGTTTTCCACTTATAAATAATCAACATAATTTTTAACCTAATACACTCTCCATTTCGGTATACACACATAAAATGGATGAGTCCATTTTATTTGTGATTTTGTCTATATGTCACATGTGACACATTACATGATATCTTATAATTAAAATGTATTTTTAACAATTAAAAATCAACATATTAATAAAATATGTCATTTATAAAAATAACTAATTCACAATTACTTGTACCAAAATGGTTTACCAATTTATAAATCACAACATCTTGTATTTATAATAAATTATTCATTCAGTTTCAATTGTTTCCGTAAACAATAATTTCATCTAAGTAATAAAACAATTCGATCACTTAGACCATATCTTACTTAATCAAATTATAAAGAGACACGTAAATATTACTTCCAAAATCATCCGTCAATTTTAAGGAATTTAATTAACTCGTATCGTCATACGATCAATTAAATATTCAATTAAGAGTGTTACCCTTTAGGTATGACCTAAGGGGATCAACTGATCACCACCGTCTCACGACAGTAATGTCAAACTCTAGTCAGCCAATCATTACCGATATGTGTGGACCAGTTGACTGTAAAATATTACATCCCACATGTATTCTTAAAACGAGATTTAAACATGTGATCATCATGATCAACAGTTGTGATCGCATTATTGTCGGAGGACACATACTCCAACAATCTCCCACTTGTCCTCGACAAGTGTGCGTCACCAATTCTCTTGTCCTAATACTATCTCCCACTCAATGCAAGGTGTCTTTCAGGTCGTACTTGCAAGTGATCATATCGAGAGTGGTTCCTCGATCTGGAGAATAACTGATTGACCGGAATTATCTACCATAGATGCCTTCCGAGCGTGGCCACGCATTTCCAGTTCATTACTCCTCAAGTGGCCATGAGATATTGTTATAACCCTGACAAGGGGTGGACAATTCATATTGCACTTATTCCCTTCGACTAGCCACGAGCATCATAACCCAAAATATGCCCATTTGACCCCATTTACGAAGGTCGTAGTAACACAAATCAAAGTTAATCTGAAACTGTGCCATCTTAGGCGAACAGTCTTTAGTCAAAAGAATCGACTCATTAGAATACTATAGTAGCTCTCGCCACAACCAGGCTATATAAATTTGCCAGAACTCTATAAGCGGTCATAAGGCCCGACAAAGTGTTCCTAACAGTCTGCCTATGTGATCGACTAGTCATCTCACATGACTTCATGGCAATTGAACTTGCCATCAATCGCATCACACTCTAGTCACTTCGAGACGTCACCTCATACAAGTGACTATGGGCGAATACTATGTTAATCCGTGTTCACTTTAACGGGGTTCAATTTGTCACTACAACCCGTTTGGATATAACAATGTATATAAAGAAAAGATAAAAGACAAATGCGATTATGAACATGAACAAAAACAACACTTTTATTTCATTTCAAAATCTAACACAAACTTGGTACACGTTTAAGTCCCATGGACGCAACATGTCCATTATGCTTAGCCTGCGATAAAGGCTTGGTGAGCGGATCAGCTATGTTATCATCCGTCCCAACCTTACATATCGCAATTTCCTTTCTTTCAATGAAATCTCTAATTACATGATATTTTCTAAGTACATGTCTAGATCTATTACTAGACTTTGGTTCTTTAGCTTGGAATATTGTCCCACTATTATCACAATAGAGAGTGATGGGATCATTGGCGGTAGGTACTACTCTTAGACCTTCCGTGAATTGCTCGATCCACACGACTTCCTTTGGACTTCCGATATCGCAATGTACTCAGCCTCCGTTGTTGAATCCGCAGTCACAGCTTCCTTGAAGCTTCTCCAGCTAACGGCACCACCATTGAGCATGAAAACGAAACCAGCTTGTGATTTCATGTCATCTCTATCCGTTTGGAAACTTGAGTCCGTGTAACCATTAACACGGAGCTCGGTGTCTCCTCCAAACACTAAGATAGAATCCTTAGTCCTTCTCAAGTACTTAAGGATGTTCTTGACGGCTATCCAGTGACTCTCACCTGGATTTCCTTGATATCTACTCGTCATGCTCAAGGCAAACGAGACATCAAGACGTGTGCATATCATGGCGTACATGATTGATCCAACAGCGGAAGCATAAGGGATCATCTTCATGCGTTCAACATCATGGGGTTCGGAGGGAGATTGAGACTTGCTCAATATTGTCCCAGTTACCATAGGTACCAATCCCCTTTTTGATTTGTCCATGCTGAACCGTCGAAGAATCTTATCAACATAAGACTCTTGACTTAGTGCCAATATCCTTTTGGATCTATCTCTATGGATCCGGATACCTAATATGCGTTGTGCCTCTCCTAAATCCTTCATTTGGAAGTGGTTACCTAACCACTTCTTAACAGAAGACAACATCGGAATATCATTTCCAATGAGTAGTATGTCATCGACATACAAGATTAGGAACACAACATTGCTCCCACTAAATTTCATGTATAAACATGGTTCCTCAACATTTCGAGTGAAACCATTCTCTTTTATCACATGATCGAATCGATGATTCCAACTTCTAGATGATTGATTAAGACCATAAATGGATCTCTTAAGCTTGCACACTTTGTTAGGATTCTTAGAATCAACAAAACCTTCGGGTTGTATCATGTACACCTCCTCTTCTAAATGCCCATTTATAAAAGCGGTTTTGACATCCATTTGCCATATTTCATAATCATGAAATGCGGCAATCGCTAACAAAATCCGTATGGATCTTAGCATTGCTACGGGGGCGAAGGTTTCATCATAATGGAGACCTTGGACTTGGGTAAATCCTTTTGCCACTAGACTAGCTTTGTAGACATCATGATGTCCTTCTATGCCATTCTTGACTTTGAAAATCCATTTGCATTGAAGAGGTCTTGCCCCTTTAGGCAAATCCACCAAGTTCCAAACTTGGTTTTCATGCATAGAATCCATTTCGGACTTCATGGCTTCAAGCCATAAGGAGGAATTTGGACTAGAGATTGCGGCCTTGTAGGTGGCGGGCTCGTCACTTTCTAAAAGCAACACATCGAGTGTTCCATCTTCTTCGATAAGTCCCACATATCGATCGGTATGGCGAATAACACGGCCCGTTCTTCTAAGTGGAGGAGAGACAACCGCGTTAGATGAAGAAGGAACACCTTCTTGCGTCTCTACATCGGTTTGTGGCTCTTGAACTTCATCAAGTTCAAAATTTCTCCCACTCTGTCTCTTAGAAATAAATTGACTTTCTAAGAAGACAGCCTCGCAAGACACATATACTTTGTTCTCTTGAGGTTTGTAGAATTAGTATCCTCGAGAGGTCAAGGGGTAACCTACAAAGATGCATTTTTCGGATTTTGGGGCAAGCTTGTTGTCGGTCTTTGCCTTGACGTAAGCGTCACATCCCCAAATTTTCATGTAGGATATATTAGGAACTCTTCCCTTCCACATCTCATATGGAGTCTTTTCGGTTGTCTTTGTGGGACTATTATTCAAGGATCTAATTGCGGTTTGAATCGCAAATCCCCAAAACGAGTTTGGTAGCTCGGTTTGACTCATCATTGATCGAACCATATCAAGTAGGGTTCGATTTCTCCTTTCGGCAACACCATTGAGTTGTGGTGTTCCGGGTGGAGTAAGTTGTGATATAATACCACAACCTTTCAAGTGTGAATCGAATTCAAGGCTAAGATATTCTCCACCACGATCGGATCGTAGTGCCTTAATCCTTTTGTTCAATTGGTTCTCTACTTCGTTTTGAAATTCCTTGAATTTCTCAAAAGCTTCACTTTTATGCTTCATTAAATAGATATACCCATATCTACTCAAGTCATCGGTGAAGGTTATGAAGTAGTCATAATTTCCACGAGCGGTGATACTCATTGGTCCACACACATCGGTATGTATGAGTCCCAATAGTTCACTTGCTCGTGTCCCTTTACCACTAAAAGGATTTCGAGTCATTTTGCCAAGAAGGCAATATTCGCATGTTCCATATGATTGAAAATCAAATGGTGTAATCACATTAGTCGAAATTAATCTTTTGATGCGATTCTCGTTTATGTGACCTAATCGACAATGCCAAATGAACGATTCATTTGGATCACTTGATTTGAGTTTCTTTGAATGAATGTTGTAGATGTCATTAGTCGGATTCGAGGTTTCTAAAATGTAAATGCCATTAATGGAAGGATCTTGGCCTATAACCAAGTTGTTCCTAGAAATAGTACAACGATTGTTCTTAATGACAAAACAAAAACCGTCTATGTCTAACATAGTGATTGAAATAATGTTTTTAGAAAGTGTAGGCACATAAAAACAATTATGTAAATACAACTCAAACCCATTAGGCAAAGCTAATACATAAGTTCCCTTGGATTCGGCCGCTACTCGAGCTCCATTTCTAAGGCGTAGATCCACATCTCCTTTGCTAAGCCTCTTCACGTTTCTTAACCCCTGTAAATGATTACAAAGGTGAGAACCACAACCGGTATCCAGTACCCATGTTGTAGTGGAAGTATAATTTACATCAATAACATAAATTTCTTTAGGAATTTTACCTTTTGGAACGATGATTCCTTCCCTTATATTTCGCAAATATACGGGACAATTCCTAAGCCAATGTCCTATGCCATAGCAATAATGGCACTCATCTTCAACTTGCTTGAAGTTTTTCCCTTTCTTTCCCTTCTTCTTAAACTTTTTGCCCTTTGAAGCAAGAACTTGATTGCTTGAGCTCCCACTAGTTTTGGCATCTTTCTCTTCCAAAGACAAAGATCCTATAGATTTTATGAGGTGGTCTTCCTGAGACCGGCTCACAGGAGATCTTGTAGGAGGTTTACAAGAAGTGATAAAGTTTAGGTTTCCATCCGAACCTATCCCAAAATGAAGTTCTCTAGTAGTGTCGAAATCATTGTTGAAGCAAATGTCGTCAAAAACATTGTTGCAAGACTCAATAGTTATCGGTGTAGTAGCATTTGACGGATTCATTGTAATGAACTACAAGTATGGAGGAAAAGGAAATATCAACATATGTCTTTTTAATATCATACTTGTAAATAAATTAACAAGATATGAGCATTTATATAGTGACCTCTACCCAACTATTATAAATGATTCCAAGATCCAAATTCATATCAACTTGGGCACGGTGTGGCCGTTGAATCCCTTATTAATATAACTAGGTGGTTTAACTCTTTAATCGATTCTACTTTTAGAACTCTTGGTCGATAAAATTACATTAACATTTATCTTTAGCCCGGAACACATGCAACTACGGTTACGAATACTTCCGTTGAGCTCAATCCAAATTTCGAATAAATGTGTCCATGATCCAAACCCACATTAACTTGGGCACGGTGTGGCCGATGAAACCCTCATCAACATGAATTTGGTGGATAGACATTTATCACCCACTTCCCCTACGTAACAAGGTTTGTACCCCGGTGTGGCCGAGTGCACTCCCTCACGAAATAGGTTTTCATGGTTTCTACTTTTTGGTAAGGCTAAGTCTTAATTGTTTATTTTTAGCGAGAGGTCATATCAATTTATTATCTATCACGTTTTAAGTGAACTAAAGCGGTGAACTACGATAATTGTAATTGACACGGTCGATAAACTCGATTAAAATGATAAAACATGTTTTAGTTATGGCGATTTAGCGATGCATGCAACATATAAATAAAATGCAAAGCATAAAAAAAAATCCTAGTATGGCCTTCCTAAAATAGTAAATCTAATATAACTATTACAAATTCGGAAACCAACTCCATTGGTCCCTTGAACTTCGGTCTTGGCACGCATCTCGAGGTAACACCGTCTTTAATGGATCGCCTTCTCGAGTGGCACCGTCTTCAAGGATCTCCGGAATAAATAAATTACATAATTTCCTATTATACATTTGTAATTAAAATAAAATAAATCTATTAAATAACAAAACGGTGATACGAGATCAAAATAAATTACAACCGAATCGATATTCTCATACATTTCGGGTAATATCAATTAAAACTAAGGCCATACTAAGTAAAATTACATAATTCAAAAATTACATAAACTTAAAATATGACAATCATAAATAAAATGCAGCATTATGATATGTATGAACATGCCCAATTTTATGCTAAATCGCCTTTAAGGAGCCAATATCGTATATTAATCGGTTTTTATGGATTTGCGTGATTTAACCTTTTAAAATCACAATAATTACATAAATTCATATTTATGTACAATTTAATTACCCTAACCAACTTAGGACTCAAAATTAGTGTCCACTAACATTATTGACAATAATTAACTTATATTTCTTAATATTGTTCATAAAAGGACTTCAAATTATAATATAATGCCATATACTTCAAATAAATCATAAAAATTTCAAATAAATTCAAAATTAAAAATTTTAAACTCATGAACATTCTGGAAAAATACCATGACACTCACAATGTTCAAAAACTTAGGTTGAAAATTTCGAAATTTAACGAGAAAAACAATGTCGCGGTTTATCGGATTTATCAATTATAACCATAAAAATATGAGAAAAATATTTTTATCAACTTTTCAATTTTAGATCTGAAATATGAGATAAAATGCAACATGTGACGTTTTTCTTTAGTCATGAAGTATGTTTTAGCAATTTATAGTAAATGAAGTCACTATTTATGTGATTTTTTCATCAAAAATTCATAAATCATGTATAAAGACTTCATTATAGCCAATTATTTTATACACATCTTGTAAAACTTCATGTGACAACATACTAAATTTATATGACCAGATTCAAAATATAACTCATATTAACCTATTTTTCCATTTAAATTCGATTTTATCTTGAAAAATCCATATTTCGAGCATAAGAACTCATAAAATTATGAACAATTACAGGTCATCAAAATATAAGATATGTGAAAACATATCCAAAAACCACTGGAAAAATCGAAGTTTAGCTAATTTTAGTCCAAAAATGACATTTTTATCATAAAATCACATTTTAATGCCATTATTATATAAAATGAACAATAAAAATCCATAAATTAACCAAAATATCCTAAATACATTTTAGGACCAGAACATTTAACATGCATAATTTATTTCGTGAGATATCATAATAAATACAAATTTATAAGTTTTATTTGTTAATCGTATAACTCGGAAAAACTATAACCGATTTGCATGCAAACAACCTAAGGCTCATGATACCGCTTGTTAGAAATCTATATCTCATTTTACAACATATTCATATATATGTTACAATTTAATTTAGTCATAAAACTAATTTAGATCTTATGCATGCAAACATAAATAAATATAGAGAAGAAATCGTTTTCCCTACTATAAAATTTCGGATCAAAGGGCACAAGTAAGATCTCCTTATTACATGTTCTTGAGCTCTCCTAATATGGATGAACAAAGATTCAAGGATAGAATCTCTCTCAAAGATGAATACCCAAAGTAACCCCTTAATAGATTAATATTACTTGATCTAGAATAATAATAATCTTACTAAAAATTGACCCAAAATATTGTTGGTACTCTTGTTTATTCGGCCAAGAGTAAGGAGGAATTTTGGAGTTTTTCTCTCTTTTGTTTTTCTTAAGATGTTTAGAGAGAAAGGCTATTTCTTACACTAGAAATTAGAAGAGTATAAATGAATAATAAAAACAACCCATTTGATTCTCATAGAGGGGGAAAACCGGTGGGTGTGGGAAGGGTGCCCTATGCATGGGCTTGATTCTCTAACCAAGAATATAGGCATGCAAGGCTAGGTGTAGGTTTCATAATTATGTTTTCCACTTATAAATAATCAACATAATTTTTAACCTAATACACTCTCCATTTCGGTATACACACATAAAATGGATGAGTCCATTTTATTTGTGATTTTGTCTATATGTCACATGTGACACATTACATGATATCTTATAATTAAAATGTATTTTTAACAATTAAAAATCAACATATTAATAAAATATGTCATTTATAAAAATAACATTGTAATTCACAATTACTTGTACCAAAATGGTTTACCAATTTATAAATCACAACATCTTGTATTTATAATAAATTATTCATTCAGTTTCAATTGTTTCCGTAAACAATAATTTCATCTAAGTAATAAAACAATTCGATCACTTAGACCGTATCTTACTTAATCAAATTATAATGAGACACGTAAATATTACTTCCAAAATCATCCGTCAATTTTAAGTAATTTAATTAACTCGTATCGTCATACGATCAATTAAATATTCAATTAAGAGTGTTACCCTTTAGGTATGACCTAAGGGGATCAACTGATCACCATCGTCGCACGACAGTAATGTCAAACTCTAGTCAGCCAATCATTACCGATATGTGTGGACCAGTTGACTGTAAAATATTACATCCCACATGTATTCTTAAAACGAGATTTAAACATGTGATCATCATGATCAACAGTTGTGATCGCATTATTGTCGGAGGACACATACTCCAACACTTATCAGCGCCCGAACAACAGTGTGAACCAGAATTCAGCGGCCAAGCCTACTACATCGGCGATTACGATGCAAGGGGGAGGCTAGAAGAGTAGCGGTAAACTGTTTATGATGGGTATGTTGGAGTATGTGTCCTCAACAATAGTGCGATCACATTATTGAAACTCATGATAAGAATACGTAAGGGATGATTCAATATATATAGTCAACTGATCAACATTAATTCGGTAATGATTGGTTAACTAGAGTTTGACATTACTGTCGTTTGACGGTGGTGGTCAGTTGATCCCTTAAGGTCACACCTAAAGGACGATTCCCACAATTGTAAAGTTAATCGATTGTATGACGATACAGATTGATTAAATCCTTAAATTGAACAAATTGATATATAAGAGAGAATATTACATCTTATTGTAATATGATTAAATAAGATTCAATTTAGTAATTAATATGTTATATTACTAAAATTGATTATTGTTTATGAAACAATTAAGACAAGAATGAAAATGTTGTGAATTATATTAACATGACTCATTTTATACACATGTTGTTATGAATTACTAGATAATTTATAATATGTAATTTATATAATTTATATAATGATATTTAATTGTTAAATATGCATTAATATAATTAATTACATGATTACATGCTACATGTGACATGTGACATGTTGTGTGTGACAATTGACATTTGACAAAATAAAATGGATTTCCATTTTATTAAATGGACCGAAAATGGAAGAGTTATTAGGAATTGTGGGGTGTTTATTTTAATTATAAAACTAGACACCATCATAACCTACATACTAGACTTGCATGCCTATGTTTTAGATAAGAGAAAAAGCCATGCATTTGGCCTTGGTTCCACCTCCCAACCGGTACCACCCCACCAAAAAGAGAATAAGTTTCTCTTATATTTTTTTCATTATTCATTCTTATCATATGATGATTTTTCTATTCCTCCTCCTTCTCTCTAAAAGGGAACATAAATTAGTTTATGTAAAATGTGTTCTATAATTTCTAATACATCAAAAATATATTACTAGAAGTAGTAATCCTAATATTAGAAATTATTTTAAGGTAACTAATATTATTATCTAGTTAGTAATAATATTAGTATTGTGGGATAGTCTTGGTGCAACTAAGAAGAGGTGTCCACATTATTGAACCTATGGAGTTTTGGAGGATCATCCCATGTTAGTGAGCTCAAGAACAAGCATAGGAAGTGTAAGATTCATTAATCTCTTATTAGACATTTCTAATAACTATATTAATTTAGTTTAGTCATAAACTAACTAGATCTTATGTATGCATAACAAAATAACATAAAGTAAGAAGAAATCGATCAACTTACATAAAGGGCCGAATGGTTATACTAATTGGACACCTTCCAAATTACTCTTCTTAAGAAAATCCTAGTGCTCCAAGGATGAACTTAGATTCAATATTGGAATCTACTCCTCAAGGATTTGTACCAAGATAATCACCCTTAATACATATACTAATTTAAATACTAGAATTAGTATATGATCCCTTAAAATTAATAACTAATATTATTGATTACTACTACTAATAATGGTGGAATAATATTAGAGATTTTGTGAGATTTCTTCTTAAGAGTAACTAACAAAAATTAGAGAGAATATTCAAAATTACCCTACTCCTTTTTATGTAAGAATGAATTGTATGATAAAGAAGAGAAAAACTCTCCTCTTTCTCCATGAGTGGCCGGGTGGTATTAGGGGAAGAGTGCCCTATCCATGCTCAAGATGTTCTTATCAAGATATAGGTTGTAGGGCTAGGTATATGTCTTTTAGAAACATAATCATTGTGCTTAATTCTCAATTAGAGCAACAATTAAGTCCTAAACCTACCCACTCCTTCCATTTACACGGCTCACTTAAGGACTTAATATGGTCCATTTTAAGTTTGTCAATTGTTCATTTGTATAGTGTGACATATTGGACATGTTACTAGACATGTTATTTAATAATGCATTTTTAACTTATTAAAAATTATTATATAAACAAAATAAATCACATACAAAAATTGACTAGTAATTCATGATTACAAGTACTTAAAATGGGTAATAATTATAAATCACAACAACTTGTATTTATAATAAACCATTCATTCTTATTTTAAGTGTTTCCTAAACAATAAATAAACCTAAGTAATAAAACAATTTGATTAATTAGTACGAATCTTATTTAATCGAATTACAATAAGATACGAATTCTCACTCACAAAATCATCCGTTCAATTTTAAGGAATTAATTAACTTGTATCAACATACAATTAATTAATTAATAAATTAAGAGTGTTACCCCAAAGGTATGACCTTAAGGGATCAACTGATCACCACCGTCATACGACAGTAATGTCAAACTCTAGCCAGCCAATCATTACCGATTAATGTGGATCAGTTGGCAATAAAATATTACTTTTCTCTCATGCATTCTTATCATGAGATTTAAACATGTGATCGCATTATTGTCGAGGACACTTACTCCAACAGGAAGGTGTCCTTGCTTGTGCCCATTTCCATCTCATCGCCATTGTAAGAAAACAGTTTTCTCCTAACCTTGTAATTTCCTTTTTGCATGCAACTAGATCCAAGAGATAAATTAATGAGTAATTTATAAAATCTATTAAATAAGTTTAATAGGGGTTTTAGAAACTTTCAGGGTAAACAGGCGACAGAGGATGATGCGCAAGTCGTCACTAATACTTTTCTTGTTAACCATAAACAAACTTTTGCTTTGTTTGATTCGGGGGCTACTCATTCGTTTGTGACTAGAGGTAATGCATTAACAATGGGGTTGGGGGAGTTTGAGTTGGTAAAATATAATGTGTTTATACCATCAGGGGAGTCGGTGTCATGTCACAAGTTGTATAAAGGGGTGTCTATGGTGGTTGGGCAAGTAGACTTACCGATTAACCTACTTGAGTTTCCTATGGATGGGTTTGAGGTCATAGTCGGGATGGATTGGTTGAGTAAGTATAAGGCTAAGATAGATTGTCATCAGAAAAAAGTGTCTTTGAAGGGTCCTGTGGGAATTAGAGTGTCATATCGAGGGTTTGTGGTGAACCCCAAGGTAAAAATGATAGCAGCTATGACTTTAAAGTCATAATTGAGGAAGGGATGTCCTATGATTCTTTGCCATATGAGGGATACTCACGTGGAGGAGCCATCAGCCGTAGAGATACTGGTTGTGGGAGAGTTTAATGATGTCTTTTCGGAGGAAATACTAGGGTTACCTCCTAAGAGGGACATTGACTTAAGTGTAGAGTTTAAGCCAGGGACGGGACCTATATCTAAGGCTATATACCGTATGGGATCAAAGGAACTATAAGAGTTGAAGAAACAGCTGAACGAGTTGTTAGATAAGGGATACTTTCGACCTAGTGCATCGCCTTGGGGTGCGCCAGTTTTGTTCGTGAAATTGAAGGACGGTAGTTAAGGTTGTGCATCGACTACAGAGAGCTAAACAATGTTACCGTGAAGAATAGGTATCCTTTACTGAGAATTGATGATCATTTTGACCATTTGAGTGGAGTTGAGGTATTTTCAAAGATTGATCTAAGATCGGGTTATAACCAGTTGAGGATTGTGGATGAAGATATTCCTAATACATCTTTTCGGTCGCGGTATGGTCATTATGAGTATGTGGTGATGCCTTTTGGGTTGACAAATGCTCCAGCAATGTTTATGGATCTTATGAATAGGGTCTTCAGTCCGTTTTTGGATAGATTCGTGGTGCTCTTCATTGACGATATTCTAGTATATTCCAAGACTAAGGAAGAGCATGAGGAGCATTTGAGATTGGTATTGCAAACTTTGCGCGATAACTAATTATATGCTAAGTTGTCTAAATGTGAGTTCTTATTGGAGAAGGTGGCCTTTCTAGGTCATTTCAAAGGATGGTGTAGCTATGGATCCTAGCAAGATCGAGGTGGTGTCAAACTGGGAAGCACTGAAGAATGTTGCCGAAATTCGGAGTTTCTTGGGTTTGGCTGGATATTACTAGAGGTTCGTGAACGATTTTTCTAGGATTGCTAGGCCTATGACAACTTTGATGAGGAAGGAGACCAGATTTCATTGGGATGAGAGCTGTAAGATGGCGTTCCAAACCTTAAAGGAACGTTTGACTACAGCTCCTATCCTAGCTTTGCCAGAGGGGAGTGAAAACTTCAAAGTTTACACGGATGCTTTGAAGAATGGATTGGGGTGTTTCTTGATGCAAAAAAGGGAAAGTCATTGCCTATGCTTCGAGGCAATTAAAGTCTTATAAGGAGAACTATCCTACTCACGATTTAGAGTTGGGTGCGGTTGTATTTGCTCTGAAGATTTGGAGGCATTATCTATACGGGGCGACCTTTAACGTGTTTTCAGATCATAAGAGTTTGAAGTACATCTACACTCAAAAGGAGTTGAATATACGTCAGGGGAGATGGATGCAACTGATTGATGACTATGATATGGAGATTACCTACCATGAAGAGAAAGCTAATGTGATTGCAGATGCATTGAGTAGGAAGAGTGTGCATTCATTATACACTTTCATGCCATTGATGAAATTGAAAGATAAAATGACTAAGATGGGGTTCCATATGACTCTTAAGGGAGATTCCTTTGGGGATTTGACTATAGAGCCCGAACTTTATGATGACATCAAGAGGAAACAGGTGAGGAGTGGAGAAGGGTACTGTTTGAAGATTTTCGATCCATACCGAAGGGAGTGTTTGATTTGATGGGAGGTGGTGTGTACCTAATGATGCTGAGTTCAAGAAACTGATTATGACGGAGGCTCATTGCACTCCTTATTCGGTGCATCCGGGAGGTGACAAGCTCTATAAGGATTTAGAGAAGACGTTTTGGTGGCCCGGAATTAAGAAAGAGGTAGCTGAGTTCGTGGCTAGATGTTTGACTTGCCTGAGAGTCAAGGGGGAGCAGCGGAGACCACAAGGTAAGATTCAGTCACTTGAGGTACCTGAGTGGAAATGGGAGTCGATTTCTATGGATTTTATTGTGGTATTGTCAAGAACTCAGCAGGGTAATAACATGATTTGGGTGATTGTTGATCGTTTGACAAAGTCAGCTCATTTTATACCAATGAAATATACTTTGAGTAATATTCAGCTGGCTAATGGATACAGAAAGCATATGGTAAGATTACACGGGGTACCAAAGGATATTATGTCTGATAGAGATGCGAGTTTTATATCGCGGTTTTGGCAAGAGTTACAGGATTTGATGTGAACTACCTTAAAGATGAGCACGGCATTCCATCCTGCGATAGATGGTCAAACTGAAAGAACCATTAAGACCTTAGAAGACATGTTGCGAGCTTGTGTGATGGAGTTTGGTGGAAGTTGGGAAGATTGACTTGATTTGATTGAGTTTTCATATAATAACAGCTATCACATGAGTATTGGGATGGCACTATTTGAGGCATTGTATGGGAGGAAGTGTAGGAGCCCAGTCTGCTGGGATGATAGCGCTGAAGCTGTGGTTTTGGGACCACAAATGGTACAAGACATGATTGAGCAAGTATATTTGATTCGACAAAAGATGAAGGCGGCTCAGGATCAGCAAAAGAGTTATGCAGATTTGCATCACAGAGATATTGAGTTCGAGGTGGGTGACAAGGTTCTTTTGAAAGTGTCACCAATGCGCGGCGTTATGAGTTTGGAAAAAGAGGGAAGTTGAGCCAGAAATTCATAGGGCCTTATAAGATTTTGGATCGGATAGGTGAAGTGGCTTATCGGCTAGCTTTGCCACTTGTGTATAATGTGCTCCACGTGTCACAACTACGAAATTACGTGAGTGACCCATCTCATGTGCTTGAGGTCGAGAATATTGAGCTAGATGAAGTGCTTCGCAATGGTCTAACCATAATGTTAAATAAGCTACCTTTGAGCCGGAAGAGGCAATGAGGGAGCGTTATCCACATCTCTGATCAGGTATGTTTGGTTACGAGGTCGTAACCTTTATCTTTTCAGAGGAGTAGGAGTTGATCGCATGTGTTTTTGGTAGTTTTGAGGTCAGTTTTTGTTGTGGTTTGAGTTTTGTGGTCATAGTTTGGTTATGTTTGGGCGTATGGTTGGTGTCCTTTTCGAGTAGTGTGGTTGGTAGTCTGGTTTATGCATAGTTGTACAGGTATAGGTGTGAACTTCAGGACGAATTTCGCTTTTAAGGAGGGAAGACTGTAATACCACATATTTCTGAGCATAGTGAACTCGGTCGAGTAGCCTGTACTCAGCCGAGTGGGTCATCAAGTGTTTTAAGGCACTCTACTGCCTTAGGTGCACTCGACCGAGTATGTCTTATACTCGACCGAGTGCCCGGTCTGACCAGTTATTTCCGCGGTTTTGATTAAAATGATTAGAAAAATATAAAAGATGTGTTAAGCAGTTTCTAATCAGTATAAGTATGAATGTGACATTAATCATCCCGTCCCTGAGTCTTGGTCCTATCGGATACTAGGGGTGAGCCATAGGCCCTCTAGTTGCGATATGATCGTCGGGATTGATGTTCCCATCCGTACTTATGGTGAGATGCAAGCCATAAGTATGAATGTGACATTAATAATCTCGTCCTATGTGCTTGTTTGTTGTATTTGGCCATGTTTTAAAGGTAACCGCTGAGCCAGATACTTGTTTGTTGTACCTCGGACATGTTTTAAAGGTAACCTCTGAGTCGGGCACTTGTTTGTTGTATTTGGCCATGTTTTAAAGGTAACCGTTGAGCCAAATACTTATTTGTTGTACCTCGAACATGTTTTAAAGGTAACCTCTGAGTCGGGTACTTGTTTGTTGTATTTGGCCATGTTTTAAAGGTAACCGCTGAGCCAGATACTTTTTTGTTGTGCCTCGAACATGTTTTAAAGGTAACCTCGAGTCGGGCTTTGTTTGTTGTATTTGGCCATGTTTTAAAGGTAACCGGCACGAGCAGGATACTTGTTTGTTGTGTCTCGGACATGTTTTAAAAGGTAACCTCGAGTCGGACACTTGTTTGTAGTATTTGGACATGTTTTAAAGGTAAGTTGAGCGGATACTTTATGTGTTGTGCCGCGGACATGTTTTAAAGGTAACCTCCGAGTCGGGCACTTGTTTGTAGTATTTGGACATGTTTTAAAGGTAACCGCTGAGCCATATACTTTAGAGGTCGTGCCTTGGACATGTTTTAAAGGTAACCGCTGAGCCAAGGTACTTAAGGACTTGTGTCTCGGACATTTTTTAAAGGCAGCCTCTGAGCCGGATGCTTTGCTTATTATGTGATGTTAGTAGTCCCATTTCGTGTATTGTATGTTGTTTGGTTTTGAAATTTGGATGTATCATATGCCTTATCTATGATTGACTACGCATGTTTCGAATGTTAGTCTCATGTTTGAGTGCTTGCATCAAATAGTTATATTCATGATGTTCTAATATGTTGTTGTTTATCTGTGTTTCGACATTTTGTGGCTGGGAGAACCTTGAGTTACTCCCCACTGACTGTGACGTTCATGTTTACATGAATGACAGGTGGTGCAGATGTTTACGTGGAGAAGACGTGTGGGCTAGCGAGAACTAAAACCTTGGACCTTAGTTTGCTAGTTTAGAAACCCTTCATTTGTTTATTCGTGGGATATCTTTTCCCCGCTTTCTAGACTTGGGTTGTAATAACTTAAGTTTGTCTATTGTTGTATTTGTTTCATTTCTTTTTGGCACCCGCGTGTTAATCTTTAACTAGTAATAAAAAGTTTTTAAAATATCATAAATTTCCGCTTTAATTTATTAGTTATATTTTCCGCGTTATCGCGGGGTGTCAGTTAGTACCAACTGTGACACCCCGTGATAACGCGGAAAATATAACTAATAAATTAAAGCGGAAATTTATGATATTTTAAAAAAACATTTATTACTAGTTAAAGATTAACACGCGGGTGCCAAAAAAAATGAAATGAAACAAAAACAACAAAAGGCAAATTTAGGTTATTACAACCCAAGTCTAGAAAGCAGGGAAAAGATATCCCACGAATAAACAGATAAGGGGTTTCTAAACTAGCAAATTAAGGTCCAAGGGTTTAGTTCTCGCTAGCCCACACATCTTCCCCACGTAAGCATCTGCACCACCTGTCATTCATGTAAACATGAACGCCACAGTCAGTGGGGAGTAACTCAAAGTTCTCCCAGCCACAAAATGTCGAAACACAGATAAACAAGAACATATTAGAACATCATGAATATAACTATTTGATGCAAGCACTCAGACATGAGACTAACTTTCAAAACATGCGTAGTCAATCATAGATAAGGCATATGATACATCCAACTTTGAAAACCAAACAACATACAATACACGAAATGGGACTACTAACATCACATAATAAGCAAAGCATCTGGCTCAGAGGCTACCTTTAAAGCATGTCCGAGACACAAGTCCTTAAGTACCTTGGCACAGCGGTTACCTTTAAAACATGTCCAAGGCACGACCTCTAAAGTATATGACTCAGCGGTTACCTTTAAAACATGTCCAAATACTACAAACAAGTGCCCGACTCAGAGGTTACCTTTAAAACATGTCCGAGGCACAACACATAAAGTATCTGGCTCAGCGATTTACCTTTAAAACATGTCCAAATACTACAAACAAGTGTCCGACTCGAGGTTATCTTTAAAACATGTCCGAGACACAACAAACAAGTATCCGGCTGGGCCTGTTACCTTTAAAACATGGCCAAATACAACAAACAAGTGCCCGACTCAGAGGTTACCTTTAAAATATGTCTGAGGCACAACAAACAAGTATCTGGCTCAGCGGTTACCTTTAAAACATGGCCAAATACAACAAATAAGTGCCTGACTCAGAGGTTACCTTTAAAACATGGCAAAATACAACAAACAAGCACATAGGACGGGATTATTAATGTCACATTCATACTTATGGCTTGCATCTCACCATAAGTACGGATGGGAACATCAATTCCGACAATCTTATCGCAACTAGAGAGCCTATGGCTCACCCCTAGTATCCGATAGGTCCAAGACTCAGGGACGGGATGATTAATGTCACATTCATACTTATGGCCTGCATCACCATAAGTACGGATAGGAACATCATTCCTGACGATCATATCGCAACTAGAGGGCCTATGGCTCACCCCTAGTATCCGGTAGAACCAAGACTCTCACAACCGAACAATACTAGACGTTATCTCGAGTACGACTCACTACAAGTAACTACTTATAATAAATATTTCATACATGTATTATATTAATAAATATTCCATTTCATAATTTAACATGTCGGTTAAATAAAATATGACAAGCGACAGTGAATAATTTACGCTATGTGAGATTTACGGAACGAAAAGAAAACACGCACAAGTGACTCATTTATGAGCCCACTACATAGCATAGGTTATTTAGCCCAACAATTTAATCATGTAACAAGTCCAACAAAAGAGACATAGAAAATCCAACAAATTCAACACAACAAGTCCAACACATGTAGTGTTTTTACCCCGCAATTAAAGTATAATGAATCCATCTAGTGCAACATAGTGAACCCAAAAACTAAAGGGTAGTGAGCTCAACATTTAATTTATAGTGAGCCCAACATTTAACTTATAGTGAGCCCAACTAACAAAACCTAATGAGCCCAATACTTAAAGCCAAATGAGCCCAATTGAATAAATATGTAAAAGAACGATATTAACGAATTACGTTATATAAAATACGAAACGGAAATTAAACAATTCGAATAAACCAAACTTGGCGCCAAAAGCACCCATTTTGGGACCAAAGTTAAGACGGAAATATAATTAAATAACGGAATTCCACAATTA
The DNA here is from genome assembly GCF_048544455.1 of Silene latifolia. Taxonomy (NCBI): domain Eukaryota; kingdom Viridiplantae; phylum Streptophyta; class Magnoliopsida; order Caryophyllales; family Caryophyllaceae; genus Silene; species Silene latifolia. The sequence continues at coordinate 92,009 of NW_027413274.1, forward strand.
TAAATCATGAGAGGAAAATATATAAATGAACTATATTTAACGAATTGCGTTTTATAAAACACGAGACGGAAATTCAAATATTTCAAAGGAATCTCGTTTGCGCCAAAAACAACCTCAACCCACGACTCAAAGGAGCCATTTGGACAGCCCCCATAACCGACCTCGACTACCCGCCGTGACCAAGGCCACAGCCCGTGACCAACCGGGCCAGGCAGACCATTGCCCAGGCCACATGGCACCCAAAATACCCAGCCAACAGCTCGGCAAAGCACAGAACAGGGCACAAAAACAGAACGCAACATTTCTCTCTTGTCCAACCGTCTTAGGACGGTTCCCTAGGCCAAACCAAGACGGATTTCACCCGTACAAATGACCCAATCCAAACATGTACATGTACTTGAAACAATAGCAAGAAAGTTGGTTCAATTTAGCACAAGAAACCCGCCAAATTAGCCCGCGAAAACTGCTCAACAAAATCCATTATCACGGTTTTAAGCTTATTTGTGACCGTCTTAAGAAAGGTTTTTAAGCATGTTACGAGGCGGAAATTAACCATAAAAAGGACCCGTATCATATTTGCATATACACTTGAGACGGAAGTAAGAGAGTTGGCTCGAAACACCAACCAACCATAGACCAAAAACGAGCACAAAACGTCTCGTATCAGGCCCCTGTATTCACGTTTTACACAGTCCGTTAAGCTATATGTCGACACTAGTGAGGACACGGTTTAAGGCGGGATTTGACACGATAAATTCAAGCATTCAAGTGAGGAAAGCATAAAGAATCAATCTTTAAGACATAAGAACAGGAAAAACGACATATAAGACAAAATTTCGACATTTTGTCGAGTAATATCACCGTTACCTCATAACCTCACGAATTTCAGAGCAAAAACGTCCATAAGTACGAGCTGTTCTCGGGTCTTCGACTAAAAAGAGGAAAAGCGAGTTGTATGAGTCAAGAAGCCGAGTGGTCATAAGACGACACATTCGAAAATTAAGTCAAAACATAAACTTTCTTACCTTAAAAGAATGAGTAAGGAAAGAGGCAGCTAATGGTGCAAAAATCATCGAATTTGGTCGAGAAATGAGGGCGGGATCTCGGGTTGAATGTCGCGTAAAAATAGAGTTGGAAGCTTGTTGTGTTTGCTGCTGTTGTTTTTGTTTGTTGTCCGCAGGAAGAGGAAGGAAAGAGTGAGGGGGTGGAGACGGGTTGATCAATCAACAACAGTAATAATAATAATAATAATAATAATAATAATAATAATAATAATAATAATAATAATAATAATAATAATAATAATAATAATAATAATAATAATAATAATAATAATAATAATAATAATAATAATAATAATAATAATAATAATAATAATAATAATAATAATAATAATAATAATAATAATAATAATAATAATAATAATAATAATAATAATAATAATAATAATAATAATAATAATAATAATAATAATAATAATAATAATAATAATAATAATAATAATAATAATAATAATAATAATAATAATAATAATAATAATAATAATAATAATAATAATGGTACATAGTAATAATATATAATAATAAAGATAATAATATATAATAATAATATGTAAGATATTTAAAAGTAGAGTGTAAGAGGTAGGTGACCCTGTTGACGATATGGGATAGGTCGAGAAAAGATTAGTCTTACAAGTGGAAATGTGACGGTCTATAGCTAGACGGCAATTAAGACGGGAATTATTATTATTACAGTCATTATTATTATTGTCCGACTGAAATGCGTATTTTTATATAAATTAAACTTTAAAATGTTCTTTTCATTAAAATCGTGCTTAAAATGAATTAATTAAATTAAATAATTTAAAAATATAAAATAAGGTAATTGAACGATTAAATAAATTTTAAATGTCAAAAATAGGAAATTCGCGGGTGTTACATTTAAAATCATTTTTCACAAAACCTAAACTACGTTCTCTAATCTTCTTCATAATTTCCAAGGCCAAGGGTGATCAATTGAGAGTTTTACATCTTGTTTTCCGTGTCAATCGCAGTTGTAAGTATCTTATATCTTTATCATTCAATGTTGATATTATAATAAGTTAAGTAAACCCTAATTTGGGTTTATTTGAGGGATTAAGGAGTAATTAGTGATGGTTTGTGATTTTTACTATTTGATTATCATTGTTAGGTGACGATTTCATAGAGGAGGAGTTATAGCCTTGATTTGTTGTACTTGGTTGGATTTGCTAATCAGGTAGGGTTTTCCTACTCAGTTGTTTATATAATTGATTACAAGTGGTGTGGTAATGTATGATTTCATTTACGTGATTACTGTGGTGCTTCGTTAGCATTTGACATTTTTTATATTGATTGTGGAGCCATTGTCGGGAGATGGTCTTCACGCTCACGATCGCCCCTTGTGGATCTCGTCACAAAGGGGTGTGCACATTAATGACTTGGGTTCGTTCGTTGCGATGAGCGGGGCTTGAAGTGGTAACGTTGCGGTCTTCCACTGGCGGTGTGGGTACCTGTTGCGATGGGTGACCGGCGAGATATGGGCTACGGTTGATAAAGTGATACTTGGAGGTTGGAGATTTATGTTAATACATAATTGAATTGGTGCTTGTCTGTTGTTATAGCTTGTGATTTATTATATGGATAACTAACCCCTTAATTGTTTTGAAAACTTGATTATTCATTTGGGGATGGTGAGCGGGGAGTTTAGCGAGTTTGTATGATTGAGCTCTCTTGCGGGATGGATGAGATGTCGCCGAGTCTAGCGTTTATCTTAGCTTCTGCTGATCGCTAGTAGACTTTATTTTATAACAGTTTGGGTTGTATACACTTTTCATTTGAAGTTTTGAAGTTTGTAACATTGATTTATTAGACTTCATATATTTCCATTTCATAATGGTATCTGTGATGCTTACTAACTCGGGTAACCGAAATGGTAATGCTCTCATTTGCTAAGGTGGGCTTTGGTAAGGCACTTTGGTAGATGGGGGTGTTACAATCTTACCAAGAATACTCCATTAGCCAGAAAAGAGATTTTATCAAACTTATATTTGCAAAATCCATCATTGGCTAAACAAATGACAACCGTTTTCCAATACTTAATTTCAGGTGTAACATCATCAAGCGTAAGATGTAACAACTCCTTAGACGAATTAGATGGAGAGGGGTTAAAGACAGGTAAAAGATATCTACGCTTACCAGTCACTTCGGTCCAGCCTCCATCATCTTCAAGTTCAGATTGAGAGCTTTCACCATCTTCAACAATCGCATCTACATTTAGTACAGGAATTCCCACAATATCATTAACACCCTTTGATTTCTTTGCATCTGATCTGCAGATTGTGGAATGCATTCTACTATGATATTGAACGAATCCATATCTAGACGAAGTTTGAGGCAATTAGTAAAAGAAAGGCGAGTTCGTGCTTTAGATTTAGATTTTAGTTTATTTAGTGAATTTTTTTAGACGGTTTTTGTAACACCCCGATTTATGAAGGAGCCTTTAGCAAGACATTCCCTAATAAACCGGACTGTTACCATCTCGGTTTCCCGAGGTAGTGAATAACAAATTAAACTCCAAGGCAAAATATATAATTACTTTAACTTAATTATTACAAAACCTCTTTTACATCAAATTACAAGGAACTAACATAAATGAAAGTGAAAGTCTTCTAAATGATGATCTAGCTACTAAGTCTTCGATCCGGTGTCTCACGCCCATCAAGCTCCCTGACCTATCTCATAAACTGTCAAGTCTGCTCCCCAATATTTGGATCGTCACAGGTGTTCACGAATACACAGGGTCAACCACGAGGTTGAGTAGGGAATACAATGAAACAACAAAATATGATATGCATGCTCCTCCGTCACCACCATCTCCATCTCAACTCATATCTCATAACCCGGAACACCCAGCCATACCGATCCCCGGTAGACTATATATCGACCGTAGCCGATCGCGACTTCCTTGTTGAGGACACCGGGCAAGTCCTGAGAACCCGCCTGGGCCTTATCACAACATCATATTCACCACACCACATCACCACAACATCCTCCATCTCCAATGCATATGAATGCTCAAAAGAAATTAATGCAACACAATATATATATATCTTTGAACTGATCAATCATAAAATCATGCCGGTTACCAAATGTTGTGATAACATACTCAATACGATCAAGTCAGTCAATCACCTTCCAGTATATGAATCATAACGTAAATCAACAGCCACGAAGCAAGTCAACGTTCACAGTTTGGTCATACGAAACACAAACAAGTCAACACAATTCAACATCAACGATAATAAGTCAAGTGTATTTCCCTACCTTTTCGCAATCCAAGCACACACAAGCAATCACTTATGATCCTTCACTTATCCATCACCTACATAACATAATTATGTATAATTACCATCTACTCAGTCAATTAATCATGCACATAACCTAGACTCATCATAACTTAATAGGAATATCAATTTAAAGAACAAACACGAATTTTCCTGATTTTCCTGCTCATGGCAGACTCGGTATAAAATGAATAACTAATTCCAGAAAATTCGAATTGATGCAAGGCCAATTGAATTGGAACCCCATGAGTCTTAGCTACAATTTATATCTAACCTGTTTTTCTCAAATTCCAAACTTATCAAGGGTTTTCAGACTGATTTCCAAAAACTGACAGAAACCGTCGCATAAAAAGTATTGATTCATAAAACGAGTTTGACAAATGATTCTTAAGTAAAACCAACGCCTAACTCATCTAAACGCTTTAAATTAAATATATGCAAAAGACACAGCACCAATTCAATACCTAAATTATGTTTTAGAAGTAATCTTTCAGCCTCTACTGATTTGCGGACTTTTTAGATAGACGTTCACAAATAATTTCTTCAGGAAAAACTACACGGTGAAATGCTACCAATTTTCACAGGCATAAACTAGGCTTGGAATAAACATGAGTCTCTTCTTTAACTTTTTGCATCCCACGGCTTTAAGACAGGTAAAACACTCAAATAACACAGACCAACGAATCTGTAAATTGCTGTAACTATTCCATTCATTTATCTCATACAATTTATAATCAAAAACCCCCAAACCAATTCTAGGGTTACGAAAATTATCCCAATACTACTATAATTATGCTAATAATTGAATAAAGAGGTAATAGGATAGTCTACTTACGAAATAGGATGAGAATAGAATTTGAGAAATCGCCTCGCAATTCCTCACGCGGCTCCCTTCACACACGGCTCCCTCTTCTCTCTTTTCTCTCTTTTCTCATGGTTAAAATGAATATGGTGATAGGGAGATTAGGGTTTGGTTAGATGGGTTATACATATAGGATAGGTGCTATTAAGACGATACGGGCCTAGCCTAGTTAGATTAATTAAAACCCGAGTCACATAATTACCCGAGTCACAAATACACTACACGACCCAGCTGGTAACTCGGCCTAATATAATATCATATTAAAATACCGGGTATTACAGTCTACCCTCCTTAAAAGAAACTTCGTCCCGAAGTTTACCCTCTCTACCAACCAACGCAAACGAATTATGAAACGCATATACAAAAGTATGTAAGGCACCCACCAAATTGAATATTAAACGCAGTATTACATTCCACCCTCCTTAAAATAAACTTCGTCCCCGAAGTTTAACCATAACAGAAACACATCATGTAACACTCCAACATAACCCACACAACGCATAACCAATATAGCCAAACTGAGAAATCACACATGAAAGTATAAAGATTTTACAATCCTACCCTCCTTAAACATGGTTACGTCCCCGTAACCTTCATTATTATAACAAAAGTTCTCAAACTATCGCTAACAATGAAAGAGGATAAAAGATTCACAACTCACGTTCAAGTTAACTAATCCCTACTAAAGATAATCAATATACAAGCTCTCTCAAGGAAGCTACGATTCTTTTCTCTGCGAGACATCGCCACGGATCGGAGCAAAAGCCATGTTGAATAACTTAAGACATTTCAGTATTAATCTAAACACTCTTCATATCAATCAATACATGCAATAACATTCACAGGATCTGCTTGTCAATCTAATTTATACATTACTACTCGGGTTACAAAGATGAAGATGCTTAGGTGCTCACATATGGTTCATGTCAAATAGCATATTTTCCAAGAAATATTGGTCGAATGACGAATGACGAATGCACATTGATTGGCAAATTTTACAAGCTTATTGGTCGAGTCAGTCAAGCGAGTAAACAGCGATATTGGAAAGTTAACATACAATACTATCATACATAAAATTTCATTCTTGGTGTTAAATATATTTAAACTGCACCCAACACCATGACATAAAAGATTAAATGTATTTAACTACACCAATTTTACAAATATTCATTACATATCATGCTAATATCAACATACCATGTTAACACACAACTCACTTAAATCACCACATTACATTTCCCGTTTTGACATTCGTAACTAACCACAACCCACTAATTCACTACATGAACGAACAACATGACTAAATTAAACCACTATTTGTGACTCCGTTCTAGCTTCATTCCCCCAGACTAGCAAATATCATGAAACCATACAACCGGATTAACGGCCGGAAATCTCATTCGAATTTATACTCACACGACAAAATTTAACTTCATTTTCAAAACTTTTACTTTCATCTTGGACGGTGAATAACTTTCTTAACATAAATCTTATAACAGAGCCGTCCATAGAATCCATTTGACTCAAAATCAGATAAACTTAACTCAATTCCTTCAAACAATACAAGCTTAGATGTCGACTCATATTTCGTAATTTACAGGTTCATCTTATTCATTTCAGTCCTATCTTTCTAATGAACGACTATTACCTCAACATCAGGATTTTAGTTGCACTTTTTTACTCAGTTATATTCACGGCTAACACGACTACAGCCTTTAATCGGAGACCTTTTAGATAATACACATTCCCTGGTGACGTCTCAGCAAAGCATACGATTCGTACCATGATGTAAAGCAAGTAACTACAAATTAACTGTGTTCAATCAAAATTTTACCTCTTTATTACAAATCTATTTATCACGGGTTGCATGGTCACACAAAAGTATAAGTACCAACTCAATCACATGTTAAATTTTAAAACGATTTATCACGTCATAAGAACTAGACAAGAGTCTAACCATATAGTCAATATAAGAAGATTATTAGTTTAGATCGGAGGCACATTATAAAATTCCCTGTTAAACTCCTTACGGAACCATCGATTGTGCGTCATGAGTAATTAACTTAATAATGTAGAAGTCAAACAACTGAAATTACAATTGAGTATTAATGGTTATATGATTCACAATAACAACAAAATTACTTCCATATCACACATATGTTTAACATTTTAGCAACCATACCATTCAATTGTATCCATCAACTCAGTATAATTCATTTTCAGCAAATAAAAGATATCGCATAAACAACTTAAACATGTACATATACCATCATATAACTTGTAAAACATTATCTATGACAAAAGATTAGCAAGGTAAACAAGTTCTCTGGTTTGCACGGTTTGAACAAATAGGCAACTCGCGGCTCAATTAAACGTAACTATAACGACTATCATTTAAACATACGCATAACATGTGAATCATCAAAGGGTTATCTCATTATAATTCATAGCGACGGTTCGAGAATATATTTCAAATATCGTAACTATATCGTAACTATATCAAACTATATTTCAAATATCGTGACAATTGCAACAATCACCTTAGCATTTCATGATAATACAACTATGAACATATCCAATAAGGAGCAACAACACTATTTTATTATCATATCATAAGTTTAGGTTCAACTGAAATAAATTAATGTAATGAAAGTAATAAGTATAACTATAGGCACAAAGACTCACATAAAAGACATTAGAACTCAGATGACATCCTACATGTCTGAACATTTAGACATACTCATTACTACCATCCATGTGTAAACATTTGAACATAATTATTATAAATATTCATGCGAGTATATTAGAACAATCAAGTTAACATTTAACGCCACCAACTTTACCAAGATATGACAATATAGTTTTATATTTATATATATCCGACCACTATACAAATATGATGAACACACCAGAGATATTATAACATGCCAAGCATAAAATATGCAAACAACTGGACTCGTATAAAATATTTCACCCTCGATTAAGAATCAAATTAAGCTATTCAATTTCACTCATACTATCATGCCAACAATGTTATAAACTAAACTTTAATTTTTTTTTTATCACTAGTTAAGATACATAACCAATGAATATGTGTGCTACTATCATCATATAAGGACACTATAATTTCACATTAATAGGGCTCATGAAATAATCGAACAACTGCATGAAAACTCAACATAGCATTCACATTTTAAAAGTTATGATTCACGTTGTAACTTCCAAAAAAATCACGAATAAATAACCGTTCAACGAAAACTTGAGTTATATTACTTTTTATAACATACAGAGAGTTAATAATTCGTGAGAAAAAGAATAAGGTCCAAAGCTCAAGAATTCAATTTTTAAAGGATTTTACAACTCAGTTGGTCCAAACAAGTATGTGACAGCAATTGGTCCGAAACTTGGGTCAGTTTGCAAAACTTACCATTTAATATAGAGACATCATGAATTTTCGTGGCTTATCAATTTGAAAACATATGCGAATCTTCTAAACAATGGAGTTGGAATTATGCAAAAATCATTAATACAATTTAAATTAGGATTTTTACAAAATCATTGGTCGAAACATCACTGCACAGGAACTTCCTGATCACAGCCCACTAAAATATTTATTACTCCTAATCCATATATCCTATAAGCATGAAACCAACGCCAAATCAACACTAAATCACGAGGATATCTCTCATAAAATTTTTATCCATAGGCAATAAACATAAAAGAAATGGCAGTAAGGTCAATTAAAGAGTAAAATCAAACAAAACGAGTTTCAGCACTAGGTCATTCTTTACTATGTTACAAGCTCTTATGAACATACTATGTATACTAACCCATCCCAACTTAAATCTCACACTTTATACTTACGTAAACATCTATCCCATAGAATCCCTTCGCATCTCGATCTACTCCTTACATCTAAATCACGATTGCTATGACTAGAAACAAGCAATTCAATAGTGTTTCTGATTACTATCACAATACTATACTAGCATGGCTTCGGGATCACATAATCGCATATCACTAGACATAATAGCACTATCAACATGTCATTCACATCCATCCAGATAAATATCATCAATTCGAAATTATTTTCACGCTCACGATTACCACAATCCAACACTTCATTGATTATCAATCGGAACACGAAAATTTATTTCTCATCTCCACAACATCATATGATCACGTCATCATTCATACAAAATACTTACCGTGACGTTGTCCTGCAGAATGGTTAGAATATATGGGTCTCAAGGTATACATCAACTCGATTATATCCAAGGTTTTCCTTCTAACTACCCCATTCACTCAATTTTCTCTCGGGTTACCTGGTTCAAAACTGAGAGGGCAAAAGAGCACGTATTAAGGGCGCCTTCTTAACCGCACTGTAACACTTTGTAACACCCCGATTTATGAAGGAGCCTTTAGCAAGACATTCCCTAATAAACCGGACTCTGAGCTCCTAACAGTTTATTCCCAGGGGTTCATTTTATTTAGACACATCCTACGTTCATTGGGTTCATTGGTTTAGGCCTGAGGATCGTTCTCTCTGATACCACTTTGTAACACCCCGATTTATGAAGGAGCCTTTAGCAAGACATTCCCTAATAAACCGGACTGTTACCATCTCGGTTTCCCGAGGTAGTGAATAACAAATTAAACTCCAAGGCAAAATATATAATTACTTTAACTTAATTATTACAAAACCTCTTTTACATCAAATTACAAGGAACTAACATAAATGAAAGTGAAAGTCTTCTAAATGATGATCTAGCTACTAAGTCTTCTGATCCAGTGTCTCATGCCCATCAAGCTCCCAGCCTATCTCATAAACCTGTCAAGCCTGCTCTCCAATATTTGGATCGTCACAGGTGTTCACGAATACACAGGGTCAACCACGAGGTTGAGTAGGGAATACAATGAAACAACAAAATATGATATGCATGCTCCTCTGTCACCACCATCTCCATCTCAACTCATATCTCATAACCGGAACACCCAGACCATACCGATCCCGGTAGACTATATATCGACCGTAGCCGATCTGCCCATTTCCAGTGAGGACACCAGGGCAAGTCTGCTGAGAACTCGCCCTGGGCCTTATCACAACATCATCTTCACCACACCACATCACCACAACATCCTCCATCTCCAATGCATATGAATGCTTAAAAGAAATTAATGCAACACAATATATATATCTTTGAACATCAATCATAAAATCATGCAGGTTACCAAATGTTGTGATAACATACTCAATACGATCAATTGATCAATCACCTTCCAAGTATATGAATCATAACGTAAATCAACAGCCACGAAGCAAGTCAACGTTCACAGTTTGGTCATACGAAACACAAACAAGTCAACACAATTCAACATCAACGATAATAAGTCAAGTGTATTTCCCTACCTTTTCGCAATCCAAGCACACACAAGCAATCACTTATGATCCTTCACTTATACATCACCTACATAACATAATTATGTATAATTACCATCTACTCAGTCAATTAATCATGCACATAACCTAGACTCATCATAACTTAATAGGAATATCAATTTAAAGAACAAACACGACTTTTCCTGATTTTCCTGCTCATGGCAGACTCGGTATAAAATGAATAACTAATTCCAGAAAATTCGAATTGATGCAAGGCCAATTGAATTGGAACCCTATGAGTCTTAGCTACAATTTATATCTAACGTGTTTTTCTCAAATTCCAAACTTATCAAGGGTTTTCAGACTGATTTCCAAAAACTGACAGAAACCGTCGCATAAAAAGTATTGATTCATAAAACGAGTTTGACAAATGATTCTTAAGTAAAACCAACGCCTAACTCATCTACACTCTTTAAATTAAATATATGAAAAAGACCCAGTACCAATTCAATACCTAAATTATGTTTTAGAAGTAATCTTTCAGCCTCTACTGATTTTCGGACTTTTTAGATAGACGTTCACAAATAATTTCTTCAGGAAAAACTACACGGTGAAATGCTACCAATTTTCACAGGCATAAACTAGGCTTAGAATAAACATGAGTCTCTTCTTTAACTTTTTGCATCCCACGGCTTTAAGACAGGTAAAACACTCAAATAACACAGACCAACGAATCTGTAAATTGCTGTAACTATTCCATTCATTTATCTCATACAATTTATAATCAAAAACCCCCAAACCAATTCTAGGGTTACGAAAATTATACCAATACTACTATAATTATGCTAATAATTGAATAAAGAGGTAATAGGATAGTCTACTTACGAAATAGGATGAGAATAGGCTGAGAAATCGCCTCGCAATTCCTCACGCGGCTCCCTTCACACACGGCTCCCTCTTCTCTCTTTTCTCATGGTTAAAATGAATATGGTGATAGGGAGATTAGGGTTTGGTTAGATGGGTTATACATATAGGATAGGTGCTATTAAGACGATACGGGCCTAGCCTAGTTAGATTAATTAAAACCCGAGTCACATAATTAACCGAGTCACAAATACACTACACGACCAGTGGTAACTCGGCCTAATATAATATCATATTAAAATACCGGGTATTACAGTCTACCCTCCTTAAAAGAAACTTCGTCCCGAAGTTTACCCTCTCTACCAACCAACGCAAACGAATTATGAAACGCATATACAAAAGTATGTAAGGCACCCACCAAATTGAATATTAAACGCAGTATTACATTCCACCCTCCTTAAAATAAACTTCGTCCCCGAAGTTTAACCATAAAGGAAACACATCATGTAACACTCCAACATAACCACACAACAACATAACCAATATAGCCAAACCGAGAAATCACACATGAAAGTATAAAGATTTTACAATCCTACCCTCCTTAAACATGGTTACGTCCCAGTAACCTTCATTATTATAACAAAAGTTCTCAAACTACTGCTAACAACTGAAAGAGGATAAAAGATTCACAACTCACGTTCAAGTTAACTAATCCCTACTAAAGATAATCAATATACAAGCTCTCTCAAGGAAGCTACGATTCAGCAAGAGTTGCTCAAAGACATCGCCACGGATCGGAGCAAAGCCATGTTGAATAACTTAAGACATTTGTATTAATCTAAACACTCTTCATATCAATCAATACATGCAATAACATTCACAGGATCTGCTTGTCAATCTAATTTATACATTACTACTCAGGTTACAAAGATGAAGATGCTTAGGTGCTCACATATGGTTCATGTCAAATAGCATATTTTCCAAGAAATATTGGTCGAATGACGAATGACGAATGCACATTGATTGGCAAATTTTACAAGCTTATTGGTCGAGTCAGTCAAGCGAGTAAACAGCGATATTGGAAAGTTAACATACAATACTATCATACATAAAATTTCATTCTTGGTGTTAAATATATTTAAGCTGCACTCAACACCATGACATAAAAGATTAAATGTATTTAACTACACCAATTTTACAAATATTCATTACATATCATGCTAATATCAACATACCATGTTAACACACAACTCACTTAAATCACCACATTACATTTCCCGTTTTGACATTCGTAACTAACCACAACCCACTAATTCACTACATGAACGAACAACATGACTAAATTAAACCACTATTTGTGACTCCGTTCTAGCTTCATTCCCCCAGACTAGCAAATATCATGAAACCATACAACCAGACACTGGCTGGAAATCTCATTCCGAATTTATACTCACACGACAAAATTTAACTTCATTTTCAAAACTTTTACTTTCATACTGGACGGTGAATAACTTTCTTAACATAAATCTTATAACAGAGCCGTCCATAGAATCCATTTGACTCAAAATCAGATAAACTTAACTCAATTCCTTCAAACAATACAAGCTTAGATGTCGACTCATATTTCGTAATTTACAGGTTCATCTTGAGCTTGTTATAGACTTGATCTAGCCTTTTGCTTGAGTGATCATCATACTTGAAACTTGTTACAGTTACTATGACGCTTTAAGAATCTTCAATGTTATAGCTCAAGCCGCTATAACATTACTTGAATGATGCTTCACAAATCTTCAATGTTATAGCCAAAGTTGCTATAACATTACTTGCTAAACATGTAAACTGAAGTCAATCTATTAAAGACTAAACAAACGATTACGAGCAAGAGTATATATAACACGAAGCACAAACTTGTCATTATCAAAACTCAAACATATATCTATATGGTCCAACAAATTCCCCCTTTTTGATGATGACAAGTCTCTTACGATTTGTGACTAAGTGTAAGTTACCCCTCAACATAATACTATAAAAGTCATAGTCAGTTGAACGCAAGAACAATCCACTTATATACAAAGTATAGCATCTAAGGACCTTAAGAGATTAAAGGTTCTGACAAGGAGCAAGCTTAGGCAAATACTTAAGTCACGATCATTTTCTTCCCCCTCTTGACATCATCGAAAAGACGAGAACAGGCATAAAATAACTAGAATGATATCAACCGAGGCAAGAAATATATATTAATCAAAGCATATATTATAGCATAAGAACGACTTCAACATAAGCAAGCTCTACATATAAAGTGTGTAATACAAACCAAGTTGAGCACAGATTTTGTAGGAGAGAAGGAAAATAGTCACTCACCTAGCTACGACCTACAAAAGCATGCATGCAATCTAACATGATAGATGTCTCTAGTAACCGTACATATACACTCCAACCAAGCGAGGTCCCAAAACACATGTCGAGGACTCACATATGAATGTGAGATGAGGTAATTGGGTAAGAAGGGGCAAAATAATTTGGATATGTGGAGGTAAAAGCCAAGCTAACACCGATCACAACCAAAAGTAACCATATTCCACTTTCTAACCCAACATGAAAGATAATGAACCATGCCAAGTACGGCACAAACTCACTCACATCAACAAGTACTTCTCCTCAAGTAATATGGAAATGAATAAGAATAGGAGTAAAAAGAGATTTCTTCTTTTCCATCTTTTATAATAACATTTTTCTCCTTTTTTTTATTTTTGTTGTTGTTTCAGTTCATCTTTTCCTTCTTCCTTCCAATATCCATCACAAAAGCAACAAAATTTACCACAACAAGACTTCCAAATTTACCAACAAGACTAGCTTGACAAGGGTAGGCTATATGGAATGTAGTTGAATAAATAGGTCAAAATAAGGCTAATTTGGCTAATGTGAGGTTAGTAGGTAAAACGTAAAGGAAGGGTCGCGTCTCCACATGTGTCACCATCACAAACCGAGTGTATACAGGTAATAAAAGACAAATTTCATGCTTATGCAATTAGATGTTACATGCCATGTAAGGAGTACTACTCACATCCTAAATAAAACCAATCATGAATGTCATTGGTTTATGAAGCTCTAAACCTTAGAATGTATAAGTGATGAACGAGAATTATGGTTTGTATACAATACAAAATATAACAGACTAGCAAACGGAATATTCTCATAAAATAATAAATTACTATATAGGAATGTACTTGCAACGGAAAATATGAACATAGACAGACAATCTCATCTTAACTAGTCAATCATACGGGAAATAAAATATTTGTGACAAGTTTAGTTGCCACCGATTAAACCAATTTCCAACCGTAAAATCTCAAAACGTTCTCTAGCCAATGCTTTGGTAAAAATGTCAGCCCATTGTTTTTCTGTACTATAAAATTCTAGTCTTATGTTGCCCTTAACAACATGATCACGTAGAAAATGGTGTCTAATGTCTATATGCTTAGTTCGTGAGTGTTGTGCAGGATTTTTAGATATAATTATAGCACTCATATTATCACATAAAATAGGTATACATCCAACATTAACACCGTAATCACATAATTGTTGCTTAAGCCATAAAAGTTGAGAACATACCAACCCAGCGGCAATGTATTCGGCTTCAGCTGTAGAGAATGCAACGGAATTTTGCTTCTTTGACCCCCATGTAATAATATACGGTCCAACAAACGTAGCTATGCCGGAAGTACTTTTTCTGTCAAGTGAACAACCTGCATAATCTGTATCTGAATACCCTATGAGATCGAAATTACACTCAATAGGATACCATAGATATAATTTACATGTACCAATTAAATACTTCAAGATTCTCTTAAATGCAATCATATGCGATTCTTTAGGGCACGATTGAAATCGAGCACATACGCATACACTAAACATAATATCAGGACGACTTGCAGTTAAATAAAGAAGTGAGCCAATCATACCTCGATAAGTTGTCTCATCGATAGACTTACCGTTTTCATCCTTAGTCACCTTCTTGTCTGTACCCATTGGAGTTGGCTTAGAATTAGAGTTTTCCATACCGAATTTCTTGATTAGCTCCTTGATGTATTACTGTTGGTGTAACATAATTCCTTCAGTAGTTTGTTGAATTTGGAGTCCAAGGAAGAACTTGAGTTCTCCCATCATGCTCATCTCGAATTCTGAGATCATTATTTCTGAAAAATACTTACATAAACAATCATTAGTTGAACCAAAAATAATATCATCAACGTAAATTTGCACAACTAATAAATCGGAATCCTCAGTTTTCAGAAATAGGATGTTGCCGACAGATCCTCTTTTAAAACCACTTTCAAGAAGATATTTTGACAATCTGTCGTACCACGACCTCGGAGCTTGTTTCAAACCATACAGGGCTTTATCTAATTTGAAAACATGGTTTTGAAACTTGCTATCGAGAAATCCTGGAGGTTGTTCGACGAAAACCTCCTCATTCAAATAACCGTTAAGAAATGTTGTCTTAACGTCCATTTGATAAAGTTTAATTCCTTTATGAGCAGCAAATGCTACTAATAGTCTAATAGCCTCAAGTCTGGCTACAGGAGCGAAGGTCTCATCATAGTCAATTTCTTCTTGTTGATTATACCCTTGTACAACCTATCTGGCTTTATTTCGTACAATAACTTCTGTATCGTCCAAATTGTTTCTATAAACCCATCTTGTACCAATAACCATTCGGTCTTTAGGTCTTGGAACCAAATGCCACACTTTGTTCCGTTCGAACTGTTGAAGCTATTCTTGCATAGCAATGATCCAATCTGGTTCGGCAAGTGCTTCTTTGATATTTGGTGGCTCAATGGTTGAGAGAAAGGAGTAGAACGAGCAAAAGTTGTTAAGTCTTCTACGAGTTCGAACACCTTCATTCAAATTTCCTAGGATGGTTTCCATTAGATGAGAATCCTTATATTTCCATTTTCTAGAAACAAGAAGCACATCTTCATCTGAACTAGTCTCGCCTTCTTCGAATGATTGGGGTTTAAGCCTTGTTCCCCATGAATCGAATCCTGGTGTTATAACGGAATCAGTTATAACATTGGACCTAGTTCGTTGATTTGAAGTTGAAGTTATAGCTTCATAAGTTATAACTTTATCCTCTAATTGCTTAGATTGAGAAGAGGTTTTAGTATCATCAACTAAACTCTCAGTTCTCTTTCCTTTATCATTCGAAGGGCTTCTTTGTTCCTCATTTGTGCCCTCAATTTCTTTATCTTCCTCATCCAATTCTGGAAGTTTATCCCTGGATAGTCGGAAATCAGGTTCGTTCAAATCTTCTTCCTCATCTTGTTCAGCTTTGTCAAACATATTATTCTCATCAAAAAAACTTGAACACTTTCTTCGATGCATAAGGTTCTGTTATTGAAAACCTTATATGCTTTACTATGATTAGAATAATCGACAAACACTGCTTCGTCACTTCTGGGATCGAATTTGCTTAATCTATTTTTCCCATTATTATGGACAAAACATTTACTCCCGAAGCAACGTAGATGTAATATGTTAGGTTTACGTCCCCTAAGAAGCTCATAAGGAGTCTTCTTGAGAATGGGTCTAATCAAAGCTCGATTATGAACATAGCATGCAGTGCTAACAGCTTCAGCCCAAAAATTGCGAGGTAATCCACTACATAATAACATAATGCGTGCCATATCCTCTAACGTCCTATTCATACGTTCAACAACACCATTTTGTTGTGGGGTTCATGATGCCGAGAAGTTATGCCCAACACCATTCTCCCTACAATATTCTATAAATGCATGGTTATCAAATTCGGTGCCATGGTCTGTACGAATGAAAAGTAATTTTGATTTATGCTTATTTTGGGCAAGCTTCATTAGAACTGCAAACTCTTCGAAAGTTTCATCTTTTGAATTGAGAAAGATTAGCCAAACATATCTAGAATAGTCATCAACTAGAACGAAGACATACCTGGATCCACCTCTACTTCTTACCTTCATAGGGCCACAAAGATCCATATGCACAAGTTCTAGTGGTTCATTGGTACTTACCATTCTCTTGGGTTTGAATGATGATCTCACATGTTTTCAACGAGCACACGAGTCACATAATGTTTCTTGATCGAATTTGATTGAGGGAAGTCCTTCAACCAAATCCCATCTCTTTAGCTTATTCAACGTTGTTGAATTTATGTGAGTGAATCTTTTGTGCCAAAGACACGGATCATCTGTCGTTACTTTCATGCACGTGAATGAATTAGTAGGAATATTATTTAGATCAATCATATAAACATTCATGTCCTTCAAGCACAACACTACTTGTTCCTTCAATTATTATTCGACAAGAATCTGAATGAAAGACAACTTTATTTCCTTTGTCGCATAATTGAGAGATACTCAGTAAATTGTGTTTGAGACCACTAACAAGATAAACATCACTAATAGCATGAGAAGAAGATATTCCAACTTTACCAACACCGATGATCTTACCCTTCTTGTTATCGTCAAATTTGAACTTACCTCCATCGAAGGGCTCAAGTGAAAGAAATAAATTTACATCTCCAGTCATGTGCCTTGAACATCCACTATCAAGGTACCATAAGTTATTTTCTTTCACCACAACCTGCAAAATAATTAGAGGCAGTTTTTAGGTACCCAAGCTAAGTTGGGTCCTTTGATTTTAGTCACTCTAAAAACTAAATCTCTTCTGACCCAAACCTTTTTAATAACTTTACGTTTTGGAGGCGAAAGGGTTTGTTTACGAACCGTCTTAGGTTGAGTTGTGGGTTCCTTATGTCGTGGTCTTTCAGGTTGTTTTGGAGGAGTTCTGGTTTTGAAGGACTCCTTAGATTTAGGTGTTTATTTTGATTTGGTAGCCTTCTTAAAGTCGAAGCTCATATCATAGAACCAACGGTGATCATTGTTTTATTCTTCACTTGTACTTGGTTCAGATGGGGTAGGTTCACTATCCTCGAAAACGGTGTCAGAAGCTTTAACAAAGTTGATTCCTTTTCTTAAATCATGAGCATATTTGACACAGTTTTCTTGGATATGACCATTATGACCACAGTAATTACAAATCAAGTATTCTGGTAGATTTGAATATTTTCTTCTTCTAAAATCTCGTTCGGAAGGGGTTGATTTGCATTTAGAGTGATCTCTACGACCATAGCATTCGTGCCCTAATCCCATCTTCATATTATTATCTGATTGCTCAGTTAGAAAATTTAGGACACGTGTGCTACCTTCCCACTTTTCGTGAACCTTTCTAGCATGCAAGAGTAATTATTTTAAGGGTTGTATTTCTTTGTTGCATTTGGAATGGTCTGACTCTACGACCTTGGGAGGATGAGTCTCTTCATAATTGTCATGAAAGTTTTGGAATTTGTCATTGAGAACTCGTATCGTCTCGGTATGTGTTCTTTTAGTATTTGATAGAATGGTTTTAAATTCCTTTAATTGCTGAGTTAGAGATTAAATCTCCTTCTTTTGATCTGAGATCACGGCTTCTCTAGCCGTAGCCTTGGACTCAAGAAGCTCTTTGACTTTCCTCAATTCCAATGTTATAGCTTCACTAGCTGTAACTTTGGCTTGAAGATGCTTAATGTTGAGTTTCAGGTCGGAGGTTATAGCTTCATTAGCTATAACTTTAGACTCAAGAGCCTTCTTCTCAGCATTTGTCGTATCTGAAGTTGTAGTATTAGCTGTAACTTTAGATTTGAGCTTTTTTGCCTTTGCTTTCAGGAGATGATTCTCTTCAGCAATATCGAGAATTTGTTCTTTCAAGTCTTTCAATTCCATCTCTTGTTCGTGACACTTATCAAGAGATTGCTCAAAATATTCAATTAAAGCATTCTTAGGCAATTTCTTAACACTTTTCTTAAGTTCAAGATAGCTTACCTCTTCTTCTTCTTCTGAATCGGAATCTCCTAGAAAGCAGTAGTAGGAGTCCACGCTACTTTATCATTGTCTAAAAAGAGGTCAAGACTGACGTTGCTTAGACATAGGTTAGCAACTTCTTCTTCTGATGCCTCGTCATCCTCAGTGTCGAGATCTCCCCAGCATGATGCCATCATCACTTGCTTGAATTTCTTCTTGGTCTTCTCACGTTTTACTTTGTCTTTAATTTTCTCCCATGTGGGACAATCCTTAATCATATGACTGGATTCTTGCGCTTGAAGCATCCTCTGTTAGCAAACGTATTCTTAGACTCAGAAGTTTTCTTATTATGGGACTTGTTGTTGTTGTTGAACGATTTTGCTTGCTTGTTTCTGAAAATGCGTTTATTAAATGTTTTAGCAAACAAAACTGTTTCGTCCTCTATTTCAACATCTTCTTCTTCCTTAGCAGAAGCTTGTAGAGCCATGCTCTTACTATTACTGGACTCAGCCTCATCGTCATCCAGGACGAGTTCATGAGCCATGAGAGCACCAATAAGTTCTGCATAAGGAAGAGAAGTGAGATCTCTGACTTCTTCCATAATCGTGACCATGGGATGCCATTTCTTGGTTAGACTCCTAAGTACTTTTCTAGCAATATCCTCAGAGTTCAAGGTTTTACCAAGATTTTTGAGCTCATTGACTATAGTAGAAAATCGTGCTAACATGCTATCGAGTGATTCATTCTTTTAAATTTTAAAAAGTTCATATTTTTGAATCAGCGGGTCAATACGATATTTTCTAACAGTCGACGTTCCTTCATAGGCCAACTCAAGACCATCCCATATTTTTTTTTGCCGAAGTGCAAGAATAAAAACGATCGAATTCAGTCGATGTCATGCCGTTTTGCAACAGGCTTATCGCTTTCGAGTTTTTCTCAGCCTTAACATAGTCTTCTTCCTTTTTCTCATAGGTAGTGCCTTCCGAAGATGCGACCAAAATTTTGTTTGGTCCATTCTTGATAATCGTCCAACACTCCCAATCATGTCCTTTTATGTAGTGTGTCATCATGTTTTTCCAAAGTCCATAATTCTTCCCATCAAAGATAGGACACTTAAGATACTTGGAATCCATTTCACACGTGTAAGGCAGCGGAGATAAAATAAAATAAAAAGATAAAAAGATAGACGGATCAGCCTCTTTGCGGTTAGGCAATCAAGAGCACGAGGCTCTGATACCAATTGAAGAGTCTATCACACCCGAAATACTCGAAAGGGAGAGGGGGTGAATTGAGTATTTAAAAACTTATGCCCACTTTTTATTTTATATCAATGTAATTAATTACTTAAAGTTTATTGATTAAACTTTAACCAATTAATTAGGTGATTATGAACATAATGAAATGAACGAAAAGAAAAGAAAAACTGCAAAGACACACGATTTTGAAATGGTTCAGCTTCACACGTCGAAGCCTACGTCCACTATTCTCGATTAATAATTTTAGTACCTTTCTCCGGATTACAAAATTATCAACCCAACTCGTATAACTAACTCTAGTTATCACTCAATTTGAATATCACTAGATATTCGGTTTTGACTATCTTAAGTTACTAAGAAAGTGTTTGATTGTTCTTCTAGTGTTCACAATATGAACGAGTAAGAAACAATATTTAAGCGCTATTATCCAATAACTTAATTTCAAAAGTAATTGCAATAAAGAACAACACGACTTTTCAAAACAATTTTCGATTTCAAAATAATGATAAACTTAATTTGTTTGCAAGGATATTTGAAAGCTCAAAGTTGAAAAGTGATTTGAAATAATGAATAAGTGCTTGTATTTATAGTAGAGAGGAGATCTAGGTTTAGGAATAAAACCCTAGATATCGTGTGTGTCGTGAGAGGCAAGAAGGAGATTAGGTCAAATCTTCCTTAGTCTTGGAAAGTAAGAAGGAATAAAAATAATATAAGGAGATAAGAAATCTCTAACAAATATCATTTTGATCTACTTTAATTCTTATCCAAGTAAGAAAAATATCTTAATCCATTTATTTATTCTAATAATATCTTAGTAAAAGATATGAATAAATATAAGGAGATAAAATATCTTTAGCAAATATTTTATCTAAGATCTTTACCTAAACCTTATATAGCCGTGGATCTCGTGTGGATTAAGTAATAAATAAGATCTATCTTTTTCCTATTTTAATCCAACAATATTTTAGGTAAAAGACATAAAATAAATATAATAAGATAAAATATCTCTAACAAATACTTATTTAAGATCTTTACCATAAACCTTAGATACTATATAGATCATGTGTGAAGTATATAGTAAGTAGGAGATCCAATCTTATTATTTAACCTAATAATATCTTTATACAATGGAAAAGAATAAATCAAATAATATATGGAGATAAAATATCTCAATCAAATATTATCACTAAGATTTATTCCAAACCCTAACTTGTACAAGGAGTATTCGAATAAGGATGAAAAACGACTCATAGGTCGGCCGCCCAACTTGAAACCCTAGGTAGGATATTAGGTTAGATAATTAGGGTTTAGATAAGAGTAGAAGGAAAACCCTAGATAGCATGACAACTCATAAGTTGTTTTACTAATCAATAAGGTAATTCCAAGCTCATTTGATCTAATCATATCCCAAATCTCACTCTACTATAAACATACCTTTTTTTAAAGACTTTATGATTTAAGCTCTGAAAAAAATATTTTTAAAACATAAAAATCGTGTTCTTCATATTGCAGCTCAAAGTTATAGTAGAATCGCCTATAACTTTGAGTTCAACTAGTAAAGTTATAACTAAAACAGCTATAACATTACGTGTCAAAATTACTTCTAAAATTACCGTTATTAAATGAAGACCTATACTAGCTAATCTTCCTGGAGATCTTCAGTGATAGGATCTTCCTTTCATCTTGATCATAAGCTCTTCATCTTGAACTTGTTATAGACTTGATCTAGCCTTTTGCTTGAGTCATCATCATACTTGAAACTTGTTACAGTTACTATGACGCTTTAAGAATCTTCAATGTTATAGCTCAAGCCGCTATAACATTACTTGAACGATGCTTCACAAATCTTCAATGTTATAGCCAAAGTTGCTATAACATTACTTGCTAAACTTGTAAACTGAAGTCAATCTATTAAAGACTAAACAAACGATTACGAGCAAGAGTATATATAACACGAAGCACAAATTTGTCATTATCAAAACTCAAACATATATCTATATGGTCCAACAATACTCTTACCAGAAAGGCAAAAGTGAAAATCACTAGATTGCATATCATTGTGCGTGTAGAGGATTCATTAGGTAACAAATTACTTATCAATCAGAAAATTGACGTTCAACCATGTACTTCTACTAAACAAAGTACACATCAAAATACCAACTACACTTGAACAAGAACCAATATTCTGTAGTCGTTTCTTGCCCTTGATCATAGGTTTAGACATGAGCAAAATAATATTTTTTCTTCTAAATATCAATGCCACCAATTAAGAAAGAGAAGCTTATTCTTCCATATAATTTTGACATAACTAAATTAATTCCACCATTCCAACTAAACTATCACATAAATGATTTTTGAAATAAATATGGAAGACCACTAATGCAAGGACAACCTTAAAGATACAAAATTTATCATCCTAATCATTTGAGACTAACTCAACTGATCGATCCATGTATATAAGTTTCTCGAGCAACTTGATTCGAGAAAATAATCTTTACACCCATTTGAAATCAAAATCCAAATATATGACTAAAACTTAGAAGAAAAGCGGAACAAATCCGAACATTTCAGAACATATCTCATCATAGACTTAAACCTAATTGTCATAAAAACACATTGTTACAATGTGTTTTTTTTTTTTTTTTTTTTTTGAGGAAAACCCGAAGGCAGAACTTATAGTAACGAAATATCAAAAAGTACAGGAGCGTTCGCAGAAGGAGGAAGAACTTCTGCCCAAACTAGACGACCAACTACTCTCGAGACCGGATGAGCTAGGTCATGCGCTACACAGTTATTAATACGATTAGTATGTAACCAAAAAACAGAATGAAAACTATTACTTAAAGATAAATTATCCTCCAACACCAGAGAAGTGATGCTTCTTCCAACCTTCTTGGACTTCAGAGCCTCGACCACTAAGAGACAGTCACTCTCGATCTCCACATTTCGGTATCCTCTTCGTTCAGCTTCTTGAAGGCCATCCAGAATCGCCACCGCCTCCGCCATGTTAGGATCCCAATTTTGCGTCCGAACAATCGGCAACCCCCATAGAACAGCACTAGCACCATCACGACACACCACCCCTATCCCCATACCCTCCCCTTCCTTAACTCCAGCGTCCACATTAATCTTAACACACCCTTCCCTTTCCGCTTTCCATCCCGTATTCTCATCCCCCCTCCTCCCCCTTTCCCCTTGCATCCTGCGTTCCTACCCCCGCCACGGCTGTCGCCTTACCATCCCCTTCCTCCAACACATCCAGCGCCCGCCTCACCACCTTCTCGGGATCAATGTCAACCCCCTCGAAGACGACCTTATTCCACATCTCCCAAAGAGCCCAGCAACCCACCATAAACTTATCATGTTCGCTTTCCATCATCCCCTTCCAACACTCCTCCACCAAATCTCTCACCCCACTACCACCTTCCTCTGTCACACCCTCAAGCCCCAGACCCTCCCAGACCCACCCCACAATCCCGAAACAAATGAAGACTTGACTCAGCACAAGAAGAACAAAAGGAACAGTTAGAAAACTCACCTCCTACTCGAGCCGTAATGTTTTCTTTCGTAGCCAAAGCCTCGCTACACAATTGCCAGAAGAAGATTTTCACACGAGGCCAAACCAAAACTTTTCAGAGCCTGTTTCATAACCATCGTTCCCTACCCCAATCTGAAGTTTCCGTTATGTCGAAAGCTTCCCCAGCCAACATCGCATATGCCGTCTTCACTGAATAGGAGCCATATCGTTCCAACTCCCAATACCAACAATCCCTCGGCCTATTTGGGCTAACACGGATGTTCATCACTCGTTCCTTTTCAAAAGGCAAAAGAAGCTGGTCAATTTTCTCCTCATCCCACTCACCATTTGGCCGTATAAGCTCAGCCACACACCGGTCCTCATTGTCCTCCACACAAGGTGAAATAACCCGACCAGAATTAGTACCTGGAAGCCAGGCATGACCCCATATCCTCGTCTCATTCCCATATCCCCAATACGTCTCCTCATACCCCGATCAAGAACCACTCTAGCCTCGAGGATGGTACACCAAGTATAACTGGGGTTGTGCCCTAGTGAAGCCGTCATAAAATCTTTATCGGGGTAATATCTTGCTTTCATAAGGCGAGCCCATAAAATATCCGGATTAATTGTCAGCCTCAAAGCTTGCTTTCCAAGTAAGGCAATGTTAAAAAGACGAAAATCCCGAAAACCCAACCCACCTATATCTTCCGCCTTCATCATCTTGTCCCAAGCTACCCAACTAATACCACATCGCCCCTCCTCATGGCCCCACCAAAATATCGACACCATTGATCTCAACTCATAGCAAAAGTTCGCCGGAATTTTAAACACACTCATCACATAGGTAGGGAGCGAATTGGCCACAGCCTTTATAAGAATCTCTTACCCGCCCTAGATAATATTTTCCCGCGCCATCCTTTCAATCTCTTGCTAAGTTTATCTCAAATGATATCCGTAATAACCTTTTTTGACCGCCCGATCACCGTTGGTAGCCCTAAGTAACGAGCCTACTCATCGACCATGGTTACCCTCAACCATGCTGCAACACTACATTGACGCATATTCGTGACTCCTCTACTAAACGAGACAGTGGTCTTCTCCAAGCTCACCAATTGACTCGACGCCGCCTCATACTTTCTTAGGACTTTATTTATTACGTCTGCTTCCTCTATGGTAGCCTTAGCAAAAAATATGCTATCATCCGCGAACAGTAAATGAGAGATAACAGGCGCATTTGGTGTAACTCATATGTCGTGTATGGCTTGAGACTCAACAGCTGTTCTCATCGAATTCGACAAAGCTTCCGCACATAGAATAAACAAATATGGGGAAAGTAGGTCACCCTGCCGAAGTCCTCTCCCTGGGCGGAAAACCCTTGCTGGTGAGCCATTTATCAAAACCGAGAACGTCACTGTAGTCACGCAGTCCATGACCCGTTGGATCCACATTCCATCGAACCTCATAACCTTGAGAAGCCAGCGCAAAAAACTTCATTCTACCCTATCGTATGCCTTTTCCATATCGAGTTTGATTGCCATATGCCCATCCACTTGCCTAGCATTCTTCATATAGTGAAACATTTCAAATGCAATAAAAATGTTATCCGAAATTAATCGCCCTGGCGTAAAGGCACTTTGATTTTCCAAAACAATATCACCTAGAAACAATTTCAGACGGTTAGCTAGAACTTTTGAAACCAACTTGTACACCACGTTGCATAAACTGATGGGCCGGAAATCCCGAATTTTATCCGGGGCCTTCTTTTGGAATGAGAACAATAAGGGTCTTATGAACATTTTCCGGAGACAAATCACCCCTCAAAATTCCGAGCACAGTACTCACCACACTATGTCCTACCACATGCCAGTAAGTCTGAAAAAATAGGTCATTCATGCCGTCAGGACCCGGTGCTTTCAAAGGATGCATTTGATTAAGGGTTTCAACGATCTTAATTTCACTATAATATGCTCGCAACACTTGGTTCATGCGGTCTGAAACCCTCCTTTCTAGCCCCTGCAACACCCCATCAAAATCATTTGGCTCCTCCAACGTAAAAAGCTGCTGAAAATAGTCATTTGCAACTCGAGACACAGCTTCATCTCCCACCCGTATGGTCCCTCCATCATCAACAAGTTTTGCAATAAAATTTTTACTCTTTCGCTCACCTACTTTTGAGTGGAAAAATTTAGTGATTCGGTCGCCATCTTTTAACCACAAAGCTCGAGACCGTTGTCTCCAATATTGTTCCTCTTGTCGATTCAACTCCGCTATCTCCGCAACTAGCTTCCGTCTTCTTTGAACTTCCCTTTCGGACCTGCTCCCCGCATTCAATTTAGATAAATTCCTTCGCTTATTTTCAAGAGCATGACGGATTTTACCAATGTTAATCTTTTTCCAACTCTGAAGTTCTCTCGCACAAACACTCAACAAAGCTACCAAATCCCCATGCCCACGTTCCATACCCCTCAACACAGCCTCCTCACACCCTTCCTCCCCCACCAACACCTGCTCAAAATGAAACCGGCTCCTCGTGATCCCACCAATCTCGCGCCTGTCAAAAACAAGTTTAAGCGGAGCATGATCTGACCATTCCCTATCTACATGAATTAACTTAGCATAAGGAAACAGCTCTACCCACTCCTCCGTACACATGGCTCTATCAATCATACTCTTTCTATCCGCCTCCCCAGCTTGCCCATTGTCAAAAGTTTAAGGATACCTCTCCCAGGTCACATCCCAAAGCCCACAATCATCAATGGCGGCCTAAAAATTATTCATTTGCCATTGTGGTCGACTACCACCTTTTATCTCGGTAGAATAGAGGATCTCATTATAATCTCCAATACAGAGCCAAGGTAGCCCCGATTGGGTATGAAGTAACCGAAGCAAGTCCCGGGAAAGATGACGGTCCGCCACAGCTGGCCAACCATAGAACCCCGTAACTCGCCACTCCTTCTCCCCCTCCCTTATTATGAAGTCTATATGATGAACAGATGACTACATAAACCTGCAATCAATATCCTTCCTCCACAAGAAAGCAAGCCCTCCTGATCTCCCCAGGCTATCCACCTCCATACCATTATAACCCTCTAGCTTCTCCTTCACTCTCCGCATATCACGACCACACAGCTTAGTCTCACACAGGAACAGCATGGCTGGGGATTCCCTTTGTACTGGAGTACGAAGGGCTCTAACTGCGTCGGGGTTGCCCAATCCCTGACAGTTTAGGCTTAAAAGACTCATTGGGCCTGGCGGGGTTGAGTACACTCAACCTCCGCCTCACTTATTAAGACGCCCCCGTCTGTCAATAATTTCAAGGGTTTCTCCCCATCACAGCCACCATCATCATCTCTCCCCCGTTTCCCTGCCAACGTACTCCCATACTCCCTCTCCATGCCTGTTCTCAAAACCCCCTTCTCTCGCTAGCCTCCTCCACCCACGAGCATTAGTTCCAACCAATTCGTCAGCCCCATTATTTTCCACAACCATTTGTCCTTCCCCCATATGAAAATCCCCCGTCAACCTCTCCTTATCCTATTCTTCATCTGCCAAAGATGCCCCAGCACACTTCCTCCCCTGCTCCTCCCTTCTCCCCTCCTCTAAACTCACCATCTCTGACTCATGTTGATCGTCGCCATAACGACCCATCCCCGTAACCCCAGCAGAACAGCCACCCTCAGTTCCCTCTCCCTTCTCCACCTGACCATTCCCTCTTCCTTGCTAACCCATTGCCTTCCCCCCTTGCTCATTGCACATCCCTGACAACCCACGCTTTAATTTTAGGTCAATGGCAATCGCTTGGAGTTTTTCTATCATTTTCGAAACATCCAGATCTTCCTCCTTTCGTCTCTCCTCATCAAAAATAGCACTCAGATCCTTCCTTGCCAAACCCGAGCCCTCTGCCTTCGTCTTTGTAATTTTCCAGGGAGATGCTTGCATCCATTCCCCAAAGTGTAAATCTTCTTCCTCATATGGTCCATGCTCACAATTTTTTTTCCCATGCCCCATAACAACACACCCATAGCAATAGGTAGGTAATCGTTCATACTTTACATCAAACTCCACCACTCTCCCCCTCTCATTTTGATTGGTACCACCGCTTTTAACGGCTGACGAACATCATGAAGGATGCGGATACGCACAGCTCGATCTAGCTCAACATTTTGTCTTATATCCATGTCAATGAAGGCCCCTAAACTAGCCCCAATCCTCTTCACATTCGCTTCATTTGACCGCCCCAAGATGGGGAGATCATAAACCCGGGACCAAATAGGGCAATTAAACAGCGAGACATCAGTAAGCTTACCTGTGCAATTTGACTCGTTAAAGCACGAAATAAATTTGTCAAAGTGCCAAGGTTGACCTTCTAAAACCCTAGCCTTGTCCCTCTCTGCTTCAAACCAAAAGATAAAGGTTTTTTCTTTCGCATCAACAACATTCCCCACCGCACTCTTTGATGGATTCCATAACTATAACATCGTATCAATGGCCGCTCGAACATTAATCGCGCTGGACGCCCATAGCTTCCCCACCAGTAAAGCCCTAGCGTTGCTCCCATTCCCATCACTCTCCTTTTCCCATTCGAAAACCGGTTGTTCATCCTTATCATCCTCCCCAACATGCTCTTTCCCGTTTCGATTCGAACCCCGTGTGTCATTCATCTTTTGTACCTGCATAGAAAGCGAAAAAAAACTACTAAGAAAACACGCAAAAAGACCCTTCTGACGATAAAAATCGTGAGAAAAACCCAAAGAGAGAATAGTCGGAACCCTAGGAACCCTAGACATTATTTGTTTTTTTGAAAAAAAAAATACTGGACCCTTCAATTTTTAAAATGTTTTTTTTTTTTGTGATTTTTGTTACAATGTTTATATACTCTCTCATAATAACCCATTTTTATTACTTGGTGAAGACTCTCACTTGCTAAAATCTATAGCTCCCACTTACTAAAAGAGGTACATAAAAACTAAACAGAAGGAACAACTCCCCACTATTCTCCATATGAGCAAAACACCTTAAGATAACGATCTTATGTTAATTCTTATAATCTCAGAAATAAATTAATATTTACTCATTAGTAGACAAACTCTCATCACTCCACTATCCAAACTTGAAGAGAAGTTAAACTATTCTTGGTGTTTAAATGAGTTCACAAAATTCTCTCTTTCACCAAGAGATGGTTTTTGCATTGCAACGAATTCAAGGCAAACACAAATACTATCCTACAACCAGTTGTATAGTAGCATTGTACAACCACCTCAAAGTTGTTGAGCTCTTACTCAAAGTTGTTGAGCTATTTTACAAGTTATTGGGTTATTTTACGAAGTTATTGAGCTTAATAATTATTCTATTATGCTCAATAATTATTCTATTAAGCTCAATAACTTTGTATCATAACTCGATAATTTTGTTAGTAGAGCTCGATAACTTTATAATAAAGTTCAACTATATTAATAAGTTGTATATACAACCAGTTGTATAATACGTTAACTACAAGGCAAATGTCTACTAGCTTTCACTAACACTTAGAAACATATTCAACTGAATAATCATTGTGGGTCACTTAAAGCACAAAGTTTTGCCAAATATCAAGGACATGAATGAACAACTTATTATCAACCAAGTGGTGTTAGTCCAGTGGTAGCCAGGTTAAACCTTGAAGCTTGCAGAAATGCAGGAGTTGAGAGGTCTCGGGTTCGACTACCAGCTGGGGCGATGATCACTTGGCCACTGCAACCCCCGAAGGGGGTGGCTTACATGGTCCATGTGGTGGTGCGGGAATGCATGGGTCCGGGGGGGATTCAACCCCCTCGTCATCAAAAAAAAACCTATTATCCTAAACTTATTTAGAGCTAACAAAATTTCTCAAAACATATGTAAGGAATCTATACCAAAAACGCAAGACGGGAAATTGATCAGCGTCATATTTCACTTAACTATGTCAAATGATGTACAATTCCTCAACTACAACCACCTTTTGTCATAGCGATTAGAAATTGTAAGATTAACGCACATATTTTACCTCATTTACACTTTGAACGTATCAAAGAGTTATTCACAACCAACACATTACTAAGAGGTTCTGACTCTAAGTTCAAAGTCAGTTTAACTTTTATCATAAAATGTTTAAACATATCAAATGCTTTATAAAATGACAAAATAATGAATACACACACATATAGCGTGAATTCTCAAATGAAGAGGAAAAACATACCGTCTCATGATACTCCTCAACATTTACCTACCCACAAATAAAATAAAAAATAGATTGAAATATAAAAATGTATTGAACATTATTAAAATGTAATCAAACAGATGAAGAAAAGTAAAGTAGTAAACTTCAAAGTTTCTATCACCAAGTAAACCTAGCACACTTCCTCCGCAAGCACGAGAATCACCCAAAAGTCTGAATCAAGACCTTGGGTATCACCATTCTTGATCAAAATAGGTCATCGCATGCATGTTATTCCTTGGGAAATTGTTAACCCTAGGGAAATTTTCACCATGGTTAGCAATCCACTACCCCAGCATTTCTCGCTAAAGCAACTCCAACAATAGCAGAAGCTACAGACTAAGTTAGGCAATCTTTTTTCATTCTGACAAAAAAAAAAAGAAAAAAAAACGGGCACTGAATACCAATTGAAAGGGCTAGAGTAGCCTTAAACATCAACAAGAAAATCTATTGAAATTCCAAGTTAACCAAGTAAATCACAAAACCAGATTTTAATGACATTGAACCCATCACTTCTACTGGGTAACAACTATTAATTCTAACCCTTAGAACCTAAAACCAATAAGATACTTCCTCCATTCTTATTTGATGTATCCATTTCCATTTGGATCAAAAACCAATGCATTTGGATTAGACCTAAAATGTGTGTTTAATTATCAAATAAAGTACACATGTTTAGAGGTGGGGTATGAGTTAATATTCCCACCAAAACTCAGTGTACCTGGTTTCACGTTCAAAAGAGAGGGAAAATGAGTGGGAAAAGATCTTTTACAAAATGAGTGGAAAAATGAAAATTTTAAATTTCCCACCAAAATACATCACATCATTAGACTTAGCTAAATTACCTATCAAACATTACATAAAGCATAGAGCCTAACAAATTACACTGCCAAAAAAACAAAAACCACAGCAACATTACAACAACATTTACAAAAAAATTACAGCTAAAACCAAAAATTTCCTATTGAAAGCTGAAATTACTACAACTTTTACAAAAACTTTTACATAATCTGAGTTTACACAATGAAAAAACCAAACTTGAGTGACGATGAGAGGCATAGGGTTGTGTCATGTGTGCCTTCTGTTTGAGAGCTGCAAAAACGGGAAACCACGACATGGGATGATGAATGAAGTTGCGGCAAAATTCAATGTCACAAGAAAATGCATTTTTAAGATATGGACAGCAGCTAAAAGACAGAGGGAACATGAAGTGCCTATCAATGTAAGAAGTAAAATTAAAGGCAAGAAGGGTAAAGCAAGGATACCTTGTCCAATAGAGGTCATCATGGCACTTGATAAATCAAAGAGAACAACTTTGAAGAGGTTGGGCAAGGCAATAGGTCATTCACCATCTACCTGCCATAGATGGGTAAAGGAAGGTGTCATTAAATCTCACACAAACTCTATACATCCAGCCTTGAGTGAAGATCACAAGATCATTAGGTTACATTTTGTGTTGAGTAAATTAGTCTTTGATAGAATCTTGAGGTGTGTAATGTTCAAGGACATGGGATGTATTATTCACATAGATGAAAAGTGGTTCTATATGACAAATCCAATGTGTAGATACTACATAGGCAGCAATGAAGCACTCCCATATAGGAGTTGTAAGAGCAAGAGATACATTACAAAGGTAATGTTTTTGGCTGCAGTTGCAAGGCCGACTTACAAGGAGAATGGTGAAGTTCTATTTGACGGAAAAATAGGTATATGGCCATTTACATTCCAAGAACCAGCCAAAAGAAGAAGCAAAAATAGAGAGGCTGGAACACTAGTGACAAAACCAGTTGAATCAATCACCAAGAAAGTCACAAAAGAAGCATTCATCAACAAAGTTATTCCAGCTATTAAACAGAAATGGCCAACATCAGCAAGTAAGAACATAAGCATTCAACAAGATAATGCAAAGCCTCATTTTAATGGGAAAGATAAAGATTTCATGGAGGCAGCCACATCAAATGGGTTTAATATAGAGTTAACACAACAACCAGCCAACTCTCCTGACCTAAACATCTTAGATTTAGGTTTCTTTAGGTCAATACAATCACTATAAGATGAAAATCCAGCCATGAAAGTTGATGAGTTGGTCACAAATGTCACAGAAGCATATGAAGCAGAAACAGCAGTAACACTAGACAATGTTTGGCTAAGCTTGCAAGCTTGTATGGTTGAAATAATGAAAAAAAAAAAAAAGGGCATAATGATTACCCACTACCACACTTGGCCAAGGCAGCACAAAGAAGGCAAGGGACACTTCCTAGAGATTTACAAGTTGATGAAGAATTGGTGAGGGAGTGTATTCAGTTTTTAATTACTTGTGGATGTATAGGTGAATTAGATCAACTCATGTTAGACCTAGGTATTGAAGTCCTATTTTGAGAAAACCCAAGTAGGTGTTTGGTATGACAAACAATCATCAAGGATATTTTTTACATGATTGTTTGTCAAGTCAAATATCAGAAACTAAGCAACACAGTAATGGTCCATTTTGGTGAAGTATGTAAGCAGTCAGTTTGTTGACAAATGAAGTATGTAAGCAATCAATTTGGAAATGCAAATGGCTAGAAGTATTTTAAGTTTAATGTTCATTGCATTGTTACTCTCAGCAAACAACTTTTCCTCATTGAGTAACTTAACCACATATAAGTGCCTCATCAAGGGCAACATAACATGGAAACTCATCAAATAAATAGTTTGCCTCAACATGTAAAAACCCTTGGTGGCAGCAAATTGTGGTCATTAATCATAAAAACTTAAGATGAAGTGTAACTCAACATGGCTACATCACATAATGACATTAGTGGCAACAACATGGAGCACTTATTTTAGGTTTATATCAGTATTTGTGACAATCAGCACCATTAACTTAACCTCTCAGTCAATTTAGGACTTTCATTGAGGTTTAGTCTAACATCAGCAAGAAAATGGATACATCATAATGAATCAGCCGACCAACCAATTGTGACAGAATTCCAAACATGCCAAAACATAGCCAAACCTATGAAGTGTATAAGCAGTCAATTTATAAACAATATCGACACAAACTCTATACATCAGCCAAACCAATTGTGACAGAATTCCAAACACAGACACACCAGCCAAGCCACGACAGTTAAAACCTAAACCACCACATAAACAGTTTAAACAGAAACCATAAAACATAGCCAAACTTTCGATAAAAATAAATAAAGCATAGATAGAAATGAACCTCCCTTTTAATCAAGTTTTTCCCCCTTATGTAAGTATTTATCACAAAATATTTTGAACTTCTTTGACTTTGGTGACAAATCAGCCGTCCTACGACTTTCCTCCGAGATGACTTTCTCCTCAACAACATCATCGACCAATATCACAGCCAAACCTTCAAGCACAAAAAAAAATACCAAAATCAGCCGTCCAATTTTTAAGCAAGAGATCAATCAATAACGAAAATACACTGAGCAAACGAAATTAAACACATAAATTCACTGCTCAAATAGATAAAAATTGATCAAAACTTGAAATTGCATTCAAAGAAGACAGAGAACAAACTCCACCACAAGTACTCCATGATTAAGTTGATTGTTTCTACTTTACTTTCTTATATTAGTGTGATACATTGCCAAAAAAGGGTAGGGGAATTAGTATAGGCATGATTTGTTTCTACTCCATGTGACCAATCATCAACAATGATTATCTGAATTAACTTAGCATCAACCCTGTTCATGGAAAACATATTCATTAACTTAGACAAGTGCAGTAAACCGACTAAAACCAAAGTACACTAGTTACCATATACTTTTGGATCACAAGTACGAAAAGACTATAAAAACCAAACCTTGATCAAAGCTGCACCTACACTCCTAAGTGCAACAAGGATTCCCCCGACAATTGAACTACAAAGAAAAGTAGTCACCACGAAAATACTCCTAAGTGTAGTAAATCACACAAATGCAGCAAGTCTGAAATCACAACATCGTTATTCGCTATGCTAACAGTGGCGGAGCAACGAAGTTTTTAGAAGAAATTTACCATCTTTTTCTACTTTACTTTCTTACATTAGTATGACTATGCCCCCAATTTCGCCTCCTAACGTCAAATTTTAATTCTGTTATTTCTAAGAAGCTAAGCCATTACAAATCAAAGACAATCATCTAAAACAAAAGGGCAAACAATATTTTCTGTCAACATCAATTTCAACATAATCAACCAATTATCCAGTTCATAAAATTAGAAACCAAGCAAAACCCAGAAAATATACACAAAATTACAGCAAAATCAACAAAAGGACAGCCATAGATTTACCTCAAACCCTAAAAATCAAATTAAAAATTGAATCTACAACAGATAAAGGTTAAATAAAAAAAGAAAAAAAGAAGAAAGAGTAGAAATACAAACCTCTCTGTTCTTCCTTTTTCCTTTGCTTCTCAAAGGCTCTCTCACAAAACCGGTTGAACTTCATGGATTTTGGTGATAAATGACCAGATCTACCACTTTCCATGAACAATCCCTTTTTCTTATCACATGCAGCAAGATCATCAAGTTTTTGAACATAATCTGGGACGTCTTCAATCACAGAATCCGGGACAAATGTATCTACATCAGCGTTAAACGCCGATGTAGGCTCGTTCTCATCATCGACACCAGACTCAAGTAGGCTCCCATAACCTGAGTATGTATCAGGGGCAACATGACCCAAACCCGGTACATATAAACAGTGATCAAGAGATGCATGATATGAAGTTCCAGATTTGTTATGTGTTTCGACAATTTTTTTAGACATAATCAAAGATCAACAAGAGGGAAAGATCTACAGAAAATGAAAGAAAATGAAAGGAAGTCTGAAGATAAGAGAGAGAGAGAGATCTAGGAGATTTTATGAAGAGAGAAGAAATAATTTTGAAGTTAATATGGGAATAAAATATGGGTGTATATATGGAATTTATGGTGGAAAAAAAAGGGAGGGAGTTATGAGTAAAATAG